>NC_086234.1:9557500-9817500 GCF_036321145.2 Pelmatolapia mariae | reverse complement strand
CACATTTTGGATTAAGCTTAAGGAACTTTGAGGGCCTTTAGCTCTTAAAAGTTTTCAAATCATAAAGATAAAAATTTTCCAGTTGTCATTAAATGCAGTAAAGCTTCTAGGTTTTTAATTTCCTCATGAGAGCAGTGTGTGTGTGTGTGTGTGTGTGGGGGGGGGGGGTCCTCATGACTGCTGCTCCCACTGCTGCTCCTCCTTTATCTGTCAGGTCGTGTTGTTTCCTGTGCGAAACATGCACAAAACTTAAGGTTAACTTAAAAAACATAAAAGGAGCAACATCTCCTCCATGGTGTGTGTCTGCAGGCCTGAGCTAAGTGTGTCTGCTTAAGATTGACCACAATAGAGGACTCGGTTTTTTTTTTGTTTTTTTTTTAATCTACATTTAATAGTATTAGGCGTTTGAGGCAGTCTTGCAGAGAATGATAACAAAATGCTGGTACTCAGCTTCACAGAAATAAACCGTTTTTTCCTCAGAGCTCCCACTCATTGTCAGATTTACCCCTTAAGGAACTTCCAGAGCTGGAAGTGTTGGTGGTCCCTAAAGAGCTCTCTACTGGAAAGGCGAAATGTTTTACTGGCATGTAAACAGACACTGCGGGGTGACGCATTGTGAATGTATTTGGGCACCAGATGCACAATTTAGCAGAAGTAAAACAGCGCTTGTTTCATATCAGTAGGGATCCAAATACCAAGCAGGCCACAAAAAAGACTTCGCTCGCCACCAGTGGCGTCCTCTGTCGAGCAGCCGTTTCCTCTTTGTGTGTAGGGGTGAGTCATTTTTTCCCACGCTCAGTAAACGGACAATAAAACGGAGCTGATGTTTGATAAATACTGAGAATTAATCAATTGTCATTAACCCGTTTCCTTGTATTGTGTCTCCATCTTGGAACTTTCACTGGAAATGACATTAAAAAAAGGATGAGAACACGGGGAGGAGAAAAAATAAGAGCTTTAAATGCCCTTCAAGAAGACTAGAAAACTATTCCAGAAGAATACTTAAAGAAATTAAAGGAAAGCTTGACTAATAGAGTTCAGATTGTTTGGAAGAATAAAGGTGGTCATACCAAATATTGTACAAACCTTTATTTATTTATTTAAAATAAACTTTAATCTTTACTAATGATTAAACTCTTTTCTGTGCAGTTTTCTTATACTCACTCTAACCTATCATGCCAGATGTCCGCCCCTCTCTGAGCCTGGTTGTGCTGGAGGTTTCTTCCTGTTAACAGGGAGTTTTTCCTTCCCACTCTCGCTAAGTGCTTGCTCATAGTTTTTTTTCTTTTTTGCACAGCAGAGGTGATCAGAATCACCTTCCAATGTCCTCACTCTGTAAGTAATCTGTCGTTATTGTGGCTGTATTTCCCTTTCTTTGTGGTAGCTGGTTTTTCCCATATCAAATACTGTACAGCATGAGAGAGATGATGAGAGGTTACGCTGTTTTGAGCCACATTAAAGCTTCCCTCATTTCTTAACATTGTTTAGATAAAAGTCAAACTTTCGATTAGTGCCTGTCCTGTAGTGTTAACTTGAACCAGGGAAAAAATAATGTTGTGAAATGGCACATAGCGAATGCCTTTTTTTTTTTTTTCTGTTACTTTACAGTAGGTTAAAATATTTTCTGATGTTTCGAGAACTGCATAAAATGGCTGTTTTATATATTTAACCAGAAAATTTCCTTAACCTCCTGAGACCCAAACGCTTTCATGGCATGCATTTTTAATTTCTCTTTGCTATTTGGGCTGATTGGGACCTGATGAATGTAAAAACAAAGGATCTTTTTACCTTATTTAGTTTCTGAGAAGAGGATATCAGGCCCTTGTAGAGCAAAATTTTGTATTGTGGTCAAGACAACCCAAAATGTGATGTCCACATATGTGGATGCCAGGTCCTAGGAAGTTAAATTAAAATCTTTCTCATGGGATATCTGGGTAAGAAGGCACACCTTAAACACATTATTTCATCTGTCAAACAGCTGCAAATCCAAAGATAATCCATTTACAATCAAAATGTGATTCAGTTTTATTTATATAGTGCCAAATCACAGCAACGGTCACCTCAAGGTGCTTTATATTGTATGGTAAAGACACTACAATAATACAGAGTAAACCCCAAGAATCGGACAGCCCCCTATGAGCAAGCACTTGGCAACAGTGGGAAGGAAAAACTCCCTTTTAACAGGAAGAAATCTGCAGCAGGACCAGGCTCAGGGAGGGACAACCATCTGCTGTGATGGTTGGGGGTGAGGGGAGGGAAACGGGACAAAAGACACACTGTGGTGAACCTGTTTATTATCATCACATCCTCTCAGGGAGGACTTTCCCACAATTCCCGTAATTTGTGTGAATACAGCAGCAGATGGGAAGCTTGCAAAATTCTGTAGGTGTTGAGTTAGATGGAAATGAGCTTATCGCTCTTAATCCCACACTTTGAGGGTAGTAGCTCGAGGCTTCATCAGCGAATTACTGAAACACACATTACTCAAGTCTCTGACTGAAGTGTCTGCCACAATAACCAAGTCACCCTGGAGAACAATTTTCTGTACCTTACAGCATCTGTTCTAAAAGTGTGGGTCACAGCACAACTTTTTGTGTTGTTTTTTTTCTTAATTTTCAACGCTTCTGTTGTATTTAAAACTTTCCTGACATAGACAAATGTAGCAAGTGTTGGGAAATGCACACTCACTAAAGATTAGAAACTGTAAACCACCACTAAAAATAACAGTAATCAGGATCAACTGACAGATGGTAGTCCCTAGGGAAGTCTGTTTTTCTTGTGCAGCCCTCAATCACATGTTAAACTCTTTCTTAAAGGAATTAAATGCTAAGTTGATGCAGAATTCTTTTAACTGTGGTTTTTGTGTGTGTGTGTGTGTGTGTGTGTGTGTGTGTGTTTTGTTTGTTTGTTTTGTTTTTTTAAAGGTGGACTGTATGGAGGAAGCCCTCCAACGTTCCCAGGACAACAGCCAGTCTCCAGACCTGAAAGTCTCCGTATTGCTTGACTACACACGTGGATCACGAGGTTGTTAGCGGTTTCCCTGCACTTGGTTAGCACAGAACTCCCCGCTCATCATCCTGATTGTATTTGTGTGACTTGTGTTTCATGTGCAGGAAAGATTAACTCAAGGACCATGCTGCTACCTCTGCTGCAGCGCTTCACATCTCAGATGAGGGTATCTCTGTACCACACTCCAGATTTGAGGGGGCTGCTGCGCTTGCTAGTCCCCCAGCGCTTCAACGAGACCATCGGAGTCCAGCACATCAAAGTCTACCTGTTTGATGACAGCATCATCATCAGTGGGTATGTTGGTGCCAGTATGACCTTTTTCCACACTCCCTGTGTGTTTGTTTGAATTCAGAGTGAAGTTTAAAATAAAGTCGTCCCACCTCCAGGCAACTGCCTGTTTTCACAAGCTGCAGGTGCTTACTGGAATAGCTTAAAAATGTTTTCAGTGCTTGTTTTGACGTGCAGTATTCGGGGAAAACGGAGCTCAGTGGGAGCTGCTCCACGGCCACTGGGCACAGTGCTGCTGTGGTTTCCAGTCCATTTCTCTTCAGAACACAAAATGGCACGCTGACCTTAGTCTCTGGCTTAAGAGGAAAGTAAGGAAAGGAGTTTAGCATAGACATATTCTGCCAAATGCATGAAAATATTATAGTTATTCAGTACTTTGATGGTACCCTCAAAACTGTAATGCATTAGTGTGCAGGAGGAAGAGGGAGAGCAAGGGGTCCTGATGCCCTTTGTTCTAAAAAATCCAGTGTCGTCCTCATCTGTGCATCATTGTAAACACAGCCGTAAATGTTATCTAATCTATTGATATGCAGGGTTGCAATACTTTGGAATTTTTTTACTATTATTTTTCTTTCCTTTAGTTTAGTTTTTCTTAGTAAGTAAAAACTAAATAAAAAAAAACTAAAGTAGGGGTTTTAATATGCATTTGGTGAGGTCAATAATAATATCAGAATCAGTGCTAGAGAGCATGCAGCACTTGCAGGGAGTTGTCTCACAGTCATGACCTCCCAGTGTCTGCGCCAAAGCCTCCTCACACTAAATGTGTAACTACGGGCATATGTTAAAAGCAGACAATTTAATAAAAAAAAACCCACGTTTTTGTTTCAACTGAGTCATTTTTTTAACCCCGGTTTAATTTTTAGTTTACTTTTAGTTACCAGCAGCAACCATGACTGCGTGCCAATTATGACTGGAAAGCAAGACGTGTTGGTTTGGCGCACTGCCTGTCAATGCCTTACTACCTTCACTTAGGTCATTCCAGGAAAATTAAGTCAGTCACATACTTTAGACAGATAGAATAACAATAACTGAACTTTGTTTTTGTTTGTTAAGACATCTCACACTGATCCTGTTAGTCATTCAAGCATAAAACAGGCCCCTAGCTCAACAGAGAGGAACCAGTTTTGTCTAAACATAACCACAGCAAAGAACAAATTTTAAATTGTATATTTAAGCACTTGGTTACTAGCAGTCTGTTTGCAAAAAAACTCAAAAAACCCATAATTGCTCCAATATTATTATTATTTTTTTTAGCTGAATCAAGGAAAAAGCCAAAGATAAACAGAGGGTGACAGGCACTGACTTTTAAGCTCGTTACAATGGTACAAACTGAATTGTTGCCTTATATATTATACCTCCATGTATGTTTTACTAAATCACTCTGCTGTTTTCCTATTAAAATAAAAAGAAATGGGTGGTGGCCTAAAGCACAGTGCTGTATGTACAGTGCACTCATTTTTTTTTGTTGTTAAGTACAAAAATGAATCATGTATGTGGGTTAACACAGATGTCTTAGCTTTATAATCTGCTGCACCAGTTTAACGTTGGCTGAACAAGACAAGTAGCCGCATATGACAGGGCTCCTTTATAGCTACGCTTTGTTACCAAGGCTCATCTTTTGTCTGGGATACACTCTGTCAGGAGACGTTTGTAATGTCGTCATATTTCAGTACATGCAGATGCAGCTTACGGCTGTGAAATGGAGAATCAACATCGCTGGGACGTTGGAAACATAACATTAAAACAAACAAAGGATACGCGAAGCGCCGTTCTTTACTTCCACCATGTAAACCGACTAAAACATATTTACAGCTGCGACTGTTGCGTTTTGTTACCACGCAGGTGAATCTTGTGTTTCATGTTAATTAATGCAGGGCTTTTTTGTTTTTTGTTTGTTTTTAATAATTTAAGTCGTTATAACCTGTTGATTTCAGACACATTTCGAGGTGTTTGGCATTTATTTCTGATAGAAGTTTCTCACTTCTTTAAAACAAGAATCCTTGCCCCTGAGCATGATGACCTTTGAAGATATTTCGACTTAAATCCTGAGGAATGTTTCCAAGTATTAGTCTCTGTTGACGAGTCTTGACCCCGAGGGCCTGTCTCTTTCTAGACACCTTATATTGATGTGATATAAGAAGTTTTGGCAGTTTCATATATTTGAACCCGCCCTTCTCCTATCTCCTGTCTGTCGTGTGTGATCTTGTTCAGAGTACCTAAAGTTTTACGGGCAATTCGAAGATGTGTTTCCCATTTCACAATAACTATGCAGAAAATTTCCGATAAAAGTATGGAGTACGTTGGCACTGCGCCAGTGTTGGTGCATTAAAGAAGTCGTGACATGCTTTGTGTTCATTCTAACAAGCGGTCCGTTCATTTCCTCCTTGGCAGCAAAACACGTTCCACAAGACGCTCCTGGAGGTTAAGTTGGGCCCATGAAAAACTTTTACTGATGATTAACGACATGTTGGACTGTCACAATTAATCCTGTGTTAATAACTCATAAAGCCGCACCGGTAATGTTGCATCCTTTAATCAGAACCGGGAGATGTTGTGAATAAGCAGCTGTGTGACTCAGCTCAACTTACAAACCGTTGGCTAAAAGCGTGGGTGGAGAGGGCTAAAATGGCTTCGTGATTGGCTGCTCCAAAGCCTGGTACAAATAATCGAGGATTATTTTGAATTGGGTATCATATGAAATGAATTGGATCCCCCGTTAAGGCTATATCTGCCACCACTTTTTAAAAAAGCTAAAGCTAAGGAGTATACGCAGCTTTTGTCTTCGTTTCCTTTCGTGAGTACATGATAATTGGTGCGTTGATTTCACGTGAATGGCACCACCCTTCCTCTTGAATAAACACAGTTTTAGAAAAATATTCATATGACCAAATTTCAATAAGATAAGATCCCCCACCCCTGCACTAGCTTCCTCATTCCTCCTTCTCTACTCTTACTTTTCCCGGATCTTGTGTTTCAGGGCCAACCTGAGTGACTCGTACTTCACCAACAGACAGGACCGGTACGTGCTGCTGGAGAACTGCAGGGAGGTCGCCGACTTCTTCTCCGACCTGGTGGAGGCCGTGGGAGACGTCTCTCTGCAGCTCCAGCCCGACGACTCGGTCACCATGCTCGAGGGCATGGTGCACCCGTACAAAGGTAGAAACCGAACACTCCTGTATCCCTGGCCTGTGCACACAGACAGATGTTTACCCTCAGCATGTTTTGACAGCATGTGACACTCCATGCTCACTTGCAGCCTGTTTTCAACTCCAGGAGTTTGCTAATGGAGCTTGAAAGCTTAGACAAGCCAGATGCAGGCCAGGGAGGAGAGCTCTGTGAGAGTACAGTGAGGAAGATGTGGAGCGAGCTCTTGCGGTTGGCTAGCCATGGAGCCGGATGTGAAACTGTCAGGGTTTTGTCCACACACACATGCACGCACATGCACACGCACACATATTTGTACAGTGTGTCCGTAACTGGAGTGCAGGCTGCCAGGATGTTCGTTTGAGGGATGAATGACATCATGTCTGCAGGACTGGACCGCCATGGAAACGAACACCAGGAATAGAGTTGTGATGTCACAGTGTTGCTGGAAGAAGATATGAAATGGGAACTGATACACACACATAATTAATTCACAAACACGCACGCACACACCACACACACACACAAACACTGGAGAAATTCTAGTGAAAGACATTTGTGAAGATGACTGATGAGATTTGTTATTGATCGTAAGAATGGCGTTAAAAGAAAAAGTGTGTTTGTCTGCAGGCAGAAGGTGATAACTGATGATTTAAGGACTGTTTAAAGGCTCACGTCATGCACGTTGCTAACCTGTAGGGTCATCTGTCCTAACACAAGGATGAGCAACATGCATTTGGTGTTATCAGAGGAATGGTACAAACAGACTGCAGGAGCTTTCCAGCTAATGTGTTCACACGAGTGTGGTTGTTGATATAAGGAACTCCAAAAAGGGGCCTATTACATTAATTTCCTGCTCCATAATTTTATCCTTGTACTAGAGTAGCGTTGCATGATTCACAGTTCAAAATACTCACACTGAGTGCTGCCCCTCAGTTCATCCTCTATCTGAAACAAGCTCTCCTCTCTTTAAGCCAGCTCTCTTCTGATTGGCTGCCCATAAATGGTTTTAAACAGCAGGTTCTTCTTCAGTGACAGCTGTGTGCCTGTGACTTTTAGCTACTTTTTCTGCGAGGTGCAGCCATACATCCATCCTTTTTCTACCTGGGTCAGGGGAGTAGCAGCCTAAGCAAAGACCTCGAGACCTCCTCCAGCTCATCCGGGGGAACTCAGAGGAGTTCCCAGGCCAGCCGACAGGCATAACCTCTCCAATATGTCCCAGGTCTACCCTGGGGCCTTCTGGGGACATGCTTAGGACACCTTGTCAAAGAGGCATCTTAGTCAGATCCTCAAGCCTCCTTAAATGACTCCTTTACTCTGAGTACCTCCCAAATATATACATAAATAAATAAATATATAAACTAAATTAAATCTGCAAATTCTCTGATATAAACAATCTCCCTGTAAAATAATAAAAATTATCATACAAATAGTACAATAAAAAAAAAAAAAAAGTATAAAAACCGTAAGAACAATGTGAACATGGTCCAAATGGATCATTAAAAAAGCTCAGGTTTTGCAGTGTTATGGTTGCAGTGCAAGCTTTTAGAGAGGAAGTGCAAAGCTTCAATGTTTGGACACGTTGTGTCATTTTGCTCTGTGAACTGGCTCACGATCTCAGTCCTCCCCTGATGTCCTAAAATGGAATGCAGCCCTCAAAATTAAAAAAGTGTCAGCGTTAAGCTAACGACTCTGTAGACAAGAGACTGAAATGAGTGCTGTGATTTAACTCAGTTTTAATTAAATCTATTTCAGTGTCTCATATCAGAGAGCTGGAAAGATGTAGGCGAATTTAAATGTTTTTTAGGTGGAAGTCGGTTTGGAGCTCCATGCCTGTGCTGTAGCTGTGCTGTAAATTTAATGCAGGAACCCTAAATGGTATAAAAGATGGACTTTCGAGTGCGAAAAGTGAATTGACTTAAATTTGAATTTTTTTTTAAATGATCACTGGGTGGCGATCATTTTGGTTGCAGAAAGGTTTTACAGGAAAACAACCCTCGGCCCCGATCTCGGCAAACAGAGATCGTCACAAACCGATGGGTGATGTCTCCAGTGTTTTGTGCCGTTCATGACTGTGAATCCATTTTAAAAGGCCAGGATTGTTGATAATGTGGCGTAGCTGGAAGCTCTGCCTACTCGATTTTGAATACTTAGCATGAATATAGCCATCATTTTTAACTCCTTCCGCACTGTTTATTTAAACCAGGGGGCCAGAATTGGCCTGGCAAAAACAACCTATGTGTTTTTTAGAATGTGTCCACATTAAAATATATAAATAAATAAAGTAGCAGCTTTTCTCTGAGTTAACAAAAAGTTTCTAAATTTATAATTCAGTCTGGGCAATGAGCTGACAGAACCTTTTCTGTAATTTTAAATATTTATTTTTTTACAATTTAAGCCTAAAGAGTTGTGCTGACAGATTTCTTTCATTAATTACAGCAGCACTTCTTTATCATGCAGAAAAACTGAGATGCACTCCTGAAATTTAAGGAGCTTAGAAAGAAAGCGACTTGACATTTCACCTCTCCTTTGAGAAGCTTCTTCAGTTCTAAAACCAAATGCCGGAGAATCCCAGGTTTTTAATCCCTAGTGGGAGTTGTCCCTTAAGGGAGTTGTTGACCCTCTATTAATCATGTGCCTCACGACATGAGCCAAGGTGTGACAAAAGGCGTGGGGTGTTATGAGCAGAGGTTTCAGCTGAAACCATTGTGAGACCTTGTCTCACCCTATCAAGTGACCTATTGAGATCACCTGACGTGAGTGGGGGTTGAGGCGCCTGGGAAGGGATCTTAAAAGTATGTGGCAGAAAGTTGTTGTCGTAAGCCACCTCATCTGTTCAAAGATGGTCGTTCACAGTGGACATAGATGGCTTCTTTTACTCCTCTCTTTAATCCATCTGTAATCTTAAGGGACAACTCCCACTCGGGCTTAAATACAAAGAAGCTTCTCGGATATGAGGTGAAACATCTTCAAGAAACTTTTAAAAAGTCAATTCACTTTCTTTCTAAGCCTCTTAGACTGTCATGACCTGGATAACTGAGAACCTACACAGACATACTCATGATATCGCACTTCTTTTTCTTGCATTGAGCATTTGCGGGGATTAAATGTGCAGTTAAACTACTTTACATTGACAGAAAAGGGATTTTCACGTTTCTGGCCCACTTAAAGACAAAGCTGTATGTTACCCATGATGTAAAGTGAGTTTGACATCCCAGATCCAACCTTAAGCATTTTTTAAATGTTATTCGTGATAAATTGTAATTTAAAAAGGTTGTTGGTGTATCGCAGTGTCACTGTATAACTGACTCTATTCCCCTACAACATGAGTACCACGGACACACGACCTAGAACACTGTGACCCAGAGATCAGGCTGACCCGTCTCCCACTTGCAGTCCTCTGTGCACTAGCTCCACACTCACTCCTACTGTATCTCTATGGCAACCAGGCAACCGGCAAGACTTCTCGGCAGTGGCGAGGAAGCGGATTATGGAGGTTGTAAACTCGGCCCATATTAGGCAGCGGCTTCTGAACCAGTCGGAGGACTCTGAGGATGAGGGGATGAGCGAGGTGGAGGAGGACACCTGGGTGTTCCCCCTGGTGCAGATGAAACCTCTTGGCATCAGAGTGGACGAGCAGGTCACACAGGTGAGCCTCAGCACCTCATCTGATCTGTACACCTGTAGTTCAAATGAACTTCAGAGATTTGCTAAACTTTTTGGTTTTTACAGTTTCAATTCTTCAGGAATTGAAGACATTTTTGGTTATCGCGTGGTCTGAAATAAAAGAAATAAATGCAGATTTCTGTCATCGTAATTACCTGACTCATTGCTTGTTTCTGTAAACGGTAATTATATTTAGACACCACCCAAAGGGCCATTGTGAGCGTGGACGAACCCTCCACTCACTACATGTTTTGTGCAGATGACTAATAAAATGATACATGACTACTAAACCATAAATCAAGGATAATTATTTGTTTCATAGTCACATATTCTGGGAATAAATATAATAAAATGATTGCTAGCGCAATATACTGTAATTCAGCCACCAATAAATTTAAGTAATAATAAAGTCAGAGCTGAACAATAAGGAAACTCTTATCAGGTTCCTGACATTATGAATCCATTACCAGCAATAAAAATGAATGAATTTCATTCTACGAATAATTAGAGAAATCATTGTCAGCCTGATACACTTCAGGCGTAATGGGTGTATTGCTGGAAAGCTGAGAAAGTGCAGTGTTGAATTTGAGGTTGTTTGGATGAGCGGTTTGCATATTTTCAGTACAAAGTTTTTATGGTAGGTTCTAAAATAAAATATGCACTACTGTGCAAAAGTCTTGAGCCACTCCTCATGTCGTGATATCTGTATTGCCAGAAGTATTCACTCATCCATCCAAATCATTGAATTCAGCTGTTCCAGTCACTTTCATGGCCACAGGTGTATGAAGTCAAGCACCTAGGCATGAAGGCTGCTTCTACAAACATTCATGAAGAGTTGGTCTCTCTCAGGAGCTCATTGAATTCCAACGTGGCGCTGTGATTTTGTGGGAACAGTTGGGGGATGGCGCCTTCCTGTTCCAACATGACTGCGCACCAGTGCACCAACCAAAGGTCATTAAAGAAATGAATCAGTGAGTTTGTGCAGGCCAGTCAACTTCTTCCACACCAGAGTCCTGAACTCACCCTGGCAGAACACCTTTCAGGGACTGCGAGCCAGCGTCAGTGTCAGACCTCTTAAACTCCTAAACTTTGCGGAAAGCCTTCCCTGAAGAATTGAATCTGTTAGTTAACTATTGTATTATTATTGTTTGTAGAGTAAACAAGAAAGGAAATGAAATGATAACCAGGTTTTCGTCTCATTAACAGACTGTCTATGTAGTCAGCTGAATAAAATAAAGGAAAATTGGGGGTTTTCTTCACTTCCTCTCGTCATCCCTCCAGCGTCTGCTGACTGATGCCGGACCCGAGTCTACTGTGTTTCTCACATCGGGTTACTTCAATCTGACCCGGGCGTACATGCGGCTGGTGCTCAAGGCTGGAGCCAGTTACCGTATCCTCACCGCCTCCCCCGAGGTCAACGGGTTCTTTGGGGCCAAGGGCGTCGCTGGAGCAATCCCTGCAGCGTACACTCACATCGCCAGGCAGTTTTACAAACAGGTGTGCCAGGGGGGCCAGCAGGAGAGGGTACACCTGCATGAGTACCACCGACCAGAGTGGACCTTCCATGCTAAAGGTGAGCGACACTAAACTACGTATACTTTATACAGTAATGTGCGAAAGTCTTAAGCCAAAGAACCTAATTGGTTCTTTGCCAAATTGTTTGTATGTGCAGACACTGTTTCCTCTCTTGGGTGCCTTTTTATGTTTGAATGATTCATAAGTCAGTATTAAGTGACTTAACTTAATTCCTGGGATAACAAAAGGCTTTCAGAAAGCCTGGAGAACCGTTGCTCAAGAGCACTTTAAAAATCCCAGGAAAGTCTGGCTCCTTGGAAGAAACATTTCAAGAAATGAGGGTGGATCGAGATTGCAATTTGTTCCCCGGAATCTGTAACTAGATGATCCAGCCATTCACGCACACACATCTGCTAAATAGTGCTTGAGTAACGCAATATTAGAATTTCAAAATCTTTTTTTTTTTCTTCAATGGGCTGTCCATCAATGCAGGCCCTATTTATCTGTTAAATCCATGAAACCTGATTCATTCCGGCGCTGAAATTGGACAGACTCCTTTTTCAAGTGTTCATTGAAGGAACTGCAGTTGAAGGCCTCACTTTTTTAGTCCCGAAAAAGGAGCAAACTTAACATCCTGAAGAGATCCTTCCACTTTTTTTCATTGTTATAAAAGGACAGATCAAGTGCATCTCAAATGATTGATTGCATTATGAGAACATGCCAGAGTTTGTACTACATTCAGCCTGTTTTTCTCCTTTTATTTTCCACTAATATGTCCAAAATAAATGTATTTATCCCTTGACAAATGGAAACGACTGTTCAGTATGATTGCAATTTTTTTTTCTTTTCCCCCCTCACATGCAAAAAAATACTCGCGGATCAACATCTGATGAGATTTTGCGAGTTAAGCCAGGACTGGACGTCTAGATGAGCTGTATTTGTCTCAGCGAAAATAATAAAACACATTACTCTCGCTGTTCTGCCTCCTCTGCTGTTCTTCTTGTGGTCGCAGCGGTATGTAGCGTGAGAGACGAGGGCTTGTACAGTCACTGTGTTGTAGCCTCGGGACGAGGATGCACACTCACTCTCTCTCATATTTTGGGGTTTTGGATCTGCTCTGGGGATTTCTGCATGTGCTTCCTTTTAGTTGTGGTTTAGGCCGGCAGAAATCTCTGCTGGAAACGGCTCTCTGAAGCATTACCTCCTCGCTGGCTCACTCCTCTTCTCCTCTCTCACAGGTCTGTGGTATTACCTCCAGGGGCAGGATCGGCCTTGCCTCACTCTAATTGGCTCCCCTAATTTCGGTTACCGCTCGGTTCACCGTGACCTGGAGGCCCAGATTGCCATAGTAACGGAGAATGAGGAGCTGCAGAGCCAGCTGCAGGAGGTCGGCTCTTTATTTTCCACAGACCACAGCCAGACATGATGATGAATGAATGTGTAAGTCTGCGTAACTGAACGAACACCTGCGTTTTAAACTCCCAGGAGCAGGAGATGTTGTACCGGCGCTCCACTGAAGTGTCCACCTCTACGTTCGAGCGGCCCGACCGCCACGTTAAACTGTGGGTGAAACTGGTCACGCCACTCATCAAGAACTTCTTCTGAGGTGCAGCCACACACGTGCACAACTCACTACACATGAAAACTCATTAAAATTTAGTTTTAAGTTCATTAAAAGGATGATTTCACTTTATTACAGCTTATTTTCATTTTTGTGGGAGACAAAAAAAAAGTCCAATTTGGCTATGAGATAACAGGGTAGAGTAAAATATAAATAATAAAAATTTATTGTGGGTGTTAGTCAATATCAAGGAGGATAGTGATGAAAACACATGTTGCTGTCCTTGAAGCCCTTTGTGGGCCAAAAGAAAGTAAGAAAAGAGGCTATTGTGCTCCAGAACACTCTTTTAGGATTGACTATTTTTAGGCCTCTCCAAAAGATTTATGTAATATGTCACAAAAATCTGCTGTATTAGAGTCATACGGCTAATTATTTTGGGGTTTCTCACTACTCTCTATAAACCTGTTTGCTGTTGTTTGCTGGCGGAGGCCAAAAATTGAGCTAAAAGAGATTGAATACTGGACTTAAATTCAGTATTTATAGAGGAGGTTTGCTCCAAATGACTCATCTGAAAGTTCAGATTGTCAAATAAAAGCTTTTAGAAGCTGATAATTTTATACAAACCTTAAACGTTAAAGTGGACAATCGAATATATTGATCGAAACCACAATCTGTAGTGGTGAAAAAGGTAAGCAAAACTGTCGATTTACTGGGCGATCTACGCTCCTGCCCCTCGCCTGTGGCCACAAGCTCTGGGCAGTGACTGAAAGAGTGAAACTGCTCTGAAGGGTTGGTGAGCCTTAGAGGTTGAAGAGCGTAGACTAAGATGGCTTTAGGGAACCTCCTACATGAGGTGCTTACAGCATGTCCTACCATGAGGAGGCCCCGGGGCAGACCCACAACATGCTGGAGAGAGTATATCTCTCCTGGCTTGGGAACGCCGTTGTGTCCCCCTGGAATACCTGGAGTAGGTAGCCAGGGAGAAGGAGGTCTGCATGTCTCTGCTTGGACTGATTCCTCTGTGACATGGACACACGGAAGGAAGGAAGATGATGTTGAACATGGAAATAAACCTCAGTATAAATGTTAGAGCTTCAAGCAGATCACTTGATGCGTGATGCTCCACTTCTGGCCTGCGTGACAAATTAACCCTGTCACAGGTTAATGTCACAGGTTGCTTCCTGATCCCTGACCATTTTAGAATTAACAAGATAAAATAAATTAATGGGGATTCAGCCCTAAAATATTTATAAATAAAGCAGCAAAATGTAACACAGACCTGTAATGTCAGGCCTGAGACCTCTCACTGAGCCTGCAGAGGAAAGCAGCAGCAGCTGAGATGGGCTCAGATGTAACTTCCTGTTCCTGAACGATTTCAAACGCATTCTTCTTGAAGACTTGCTGGGAAAAAAACTCCTTATTGCAAACTTTCATTTTGAAAAAAAAAAAAAGTCCTCAGGCAAAACCAGCCGAGTGTTATCTAAACGGTCATGCTTACAACCTGTCTGATTGGCTGACTGCTTTTTTTGTTGTTTTGATGAGTTAACAGAGGTTATTAGATCTGTGTGCCCCGTTAACTAGCAGCGCACCTCGGGTTTGACTTCATGCTGTCATCTGCAATAACAGCGAGGACCAAAGCTCATTTTGAGCCTCATATTTTTCTGCACGCAGACTAAACAGTCTTACATAATCCATATGGCGTCAGTTATAATACATTTGCACACTGGCAAATGCAAGTATTAAATATGATGATCTTTTTGGGCGATGCATCTAGTTTCCTAAAACGTTTTTACTTTTTTTGCCCACAGTAATTGTTTGTTTTATGTGACAAACTCAAAGATATTTAGCTCACCGTCTTTTCTAACAGAACAAAGGAGGTGTTTGCATTTGAGGAATGGGGAAGCAGAAAGGATGACTTTGTTTGCCTGGAAAAATGACGGTTAAGTACTAAAAGATACCAACAGAATATTTCCTCGTAGCTGATTTACTTTCTACACCATCTCCAGTATTTTTATTTAGTTTGTCTGCAAATTTATTTTTTGCAGAGTAGACAAAATATAGCCTCAAACATTATTTACAGACACACACACACACACACACACACAGAGTAAAACAGGCTGCGGCTTCTTCGAAATGCCTGCAGTCATTGCGGTGAGTCCCAAATCGCAGGTCCCGTCCTCGCCTTCCCAGCAGCCCAAATCACCAAAGTGAGAGCAGGGACAGCGTGTCGGCTGATTCACCGCTGAGTGAGTCATCGTGGTGTTATGGTGATGATTTGATACTGAGGTCTGGGTAACCGTGAATCCTGTCAGGACTTGGCGAGAGGTGAACTCGCTTAAAGGTTCAGCAGCTCAAAAAAACCCTGAGTGAACAGACTGCTTCTGCTTAGCAGAAACATTCAGGGGGACGGTTAAAGTTGTGGTCGCATCATAAACTGAAGATCAGCCAGGAGGGAAGCCTGTCAAGATTGCAGCTAAAGATTGATGGAAAGACGGTCAGCATTTTTTTTCTTTTCTCTTTTGGTGGTGGTTTCTGAGAACAGGAAGTGTTGCAGACTGGATACTGACGGTAAATGGGTGGTGTCTTATCATTACCTGAATAGAGTTGTGAAAAAAAAAATGCTGATTGATGTGCTGCCAGAGGGAAATGGACTAAAATAGGTTATCTTTCATTCTCAAACAATGATGTGTGTAAGAGTGCATTCAGGCCTATTGTTGGAAAAACAGTGGAGAGGGAAAAAAAAGAGAAAGAAATGTAAGTCCTCGAGTTACCGACTCGGTGACGCACGCTCAGGTCTGTGAGACTCATCAGTGACTCCAGGCTCAAAGTTGGCCTCAACTCTTACATCATATTTAGATAAGAGAAAAGACTCACTGGTGTCTGTGAGCTAAAAATGCAAACAGCTGTGAGATTTGATCCTAATCTCTGTGAATAAGTCTGAACCACTTCAAGAAAGAAAAAGCTCTCACACGCACATTAAAACTCACACTTTTTATAGATTTGACATCTGCTATATGTCAGCTGTTTCAAACATCAGCCTCGAGCTATTCAGGCCTCTTTTCCTGTGAAGGCCCGACACTGTGAATGCCGCCTTGAAGAAACTTCCTTTAAAACAAAATAAACATCTAAGAATGAGTTCTGATTGAGCGTAACCAAAAATCTGACATACCTTTTTTCTTTAGAAGTATTCAAACAGTGAGGCTGGCTGTACTCTTTAATTTGTCAGTAAAAATAAGCGATGAATGGATCCTGATATTAGTCGTTTTGTGTTTAGCCTGTGTCCCGTGAATCTCATTCCTCTGTAGTTGCAAAAAAAGATAAAAGATAAAAAGTAAAGCACTTAAACGAGCCACAAAATTACAGGATTCCTGATTAAAATATACACAGCAGACCCTGAAACTAAAATAATGGAGTCAAATTTAACGTAGTTGCTTATTTTAGGTGTTTAAATTTGAGATTAACCATTTAATCTATACATTTATATAAGCTGGTACGGGTCAGTGCCATTGCAGTGGTTTCGAAAGGTAGTTGGCAGGCAACGTGATGGCGTCATGCGCCATCATTTATATCACAGTTTGCTTTTTCTGGATCTAAATCAGGTTTTATTGTCGTGAAATTGCAACGATTTAATGGTTTTATAAGGTTATATAGGTTCATAAATGCTAAAAATGGGTCATACAGTATTAGCCATTCGACAGGTGTTGCCTGGCAACATGATTATACAATAATATTTGGTATAGATAAGAACCTTCAGGAGCCTAAGATGTAACTGTGTGCTAAGGTTGTCATCAGAGATTAATGCTTTCTAGTAAGATATTAGTAATAATTATTATTTAAGTGCAGTAATGCTGCATTTAGACCTCAAACAACCAATGTTAAAAACATTTAAGTATAAAAACAATAGATGGCATTGCAGAGTGACCATTATGTAAAAATATTAAAATAGAAATTAAAAAACAAAAAATCAGTTAAACATAAGTGCCATGAAAATACACCGCCTTGCATATTTTTAATCCTGTAAATTTGTAAATTAATTGCTCATTTTTAAAAACTGGGATGTTAAATTAATAATAAGTAAAAAAAAAATAAAAAAGCTTAAATATCAATTTGTATATTAGTTTACATACATCAGGTTTTTCTGAAAAAAACAAAAACAAATCCCACTGATGATGTTGGGGAAAAAAGTGTGTCAAATATGTTACTCTTGGTGTAACAGGGTTAGTAGGTTAACTAACCCTACGTGAGGGGAATAAATATGTGAAATATTCCAGCAGGTTTGTCAAACCTTTGTTTCACAATTTGAAAGCATAGCTGGGGGGGAAAAAAAGCTGGATATGGAAGTCTGGTAATGTTTGATCTTGCGACCGTGTATCTGTAATTATTACAGAATTAACATGTGACTGAAATAAAAGCAGAAAGTCAGGCATTTGGAGGACACTCTACACAACCCCACTGCATTCTTCGTGATAACAAGTGTTCAACTTCTTTGTTAGAAATCATCACAGCTGCAAATGTTTATTAAACCGCTGCTGAAAATAGTCTCCAACATGTTCACTATTTACTCCTCCAGATTCAGGAGAATCAGGCAGGCTGTTTTCCACACTCGTCCTTTCTCAACATGTTGCACGAAGAAGGATAAAGATATGCTTCAGATCCGTTCACACAGCTGAAAACACTCAGTTTTCACAGATTAGGCCACCGACGGGTTAAAGACCACGTCCTGTCCTCGTGTGCACCTACGATGCTCAGGAAGCTCAGGGCGACTTGTGGCATGTGTGAAAACTGTGTGCTGTCAGTCATTTGTTGAAAGCTGTTTGTCTACCTCATGATTTATAGGCCATGATATGCGACTTCAATCAACAGAAAGGCTGTGATGATTTATTTTATGTTTGCATTTCTAAGAAAGCATATGTGAGTCACATTTGAGAAATATATCTACGCACGAGTGCTCTATATCATTATTGTTAAAGGTGAAGCACGTGCTGAGCAGTGCTGCTGGCATACGTGAAGCTCCTGTGTCAGAAGCTTTGTTCTTTAATGGGATCACACAGCTCTGTTCCCGAAGCAAAGCAGCCTCAGTGACCCCAGCTACACATTCACCTTCAGGTCCAGAAAACCAGATTCATCATATTTGCTTATTTGAAAAGTAAATGTTCATCACAGAATCTAAAAGCTGAAATATGAAAGTGCTGTTTTTTTTTTTTTTTAAATGTTTTCTTTAAAAATAAATTCTGGGTATTAATTTATTTTTTTTACCCTTTTCTTTGACTTTCAGGCAGACGATAAATAATCTGTTTAGATCAGTTTGTTCGTGCTCGCTCCTGTTTTGTATCCATCTGGCATTGTGATCTGTGTACTTGTGCTGCTTATCGCCTCCTTTTTTTCCTGACAGAGGAAAAAACAAAACACAGCCCTCCAACAATGGCTTTGCCGGTTAAAAAGGATAAAAAGTTCTTATCAGCAGCGCAGGCTGTCTATTGTTGGAAACTAGTGACAACAGGCTGGAGCCTCTCCAAACTACACGGGTTAAAATGCAGCTGATGTCCTCACAGCATCACCAACTCTAAACCAGCCGTGGCGATTGAGAAGGTCTCCTCTGCCCTCTAGTGGTGAAACTGAGATTTCCCCAATGCAGTGAACTTGCCCCACCGTGACCTTTTTATATAAAGTAATCCCAGACCTTTTTACAGCCAAGACACTGCAAGACATTTTCCAAGTTAATTTTATTTAGTCAGAGAAATATGAACTTTAAAGCTAAGGAAATGTAAGTCATCAAAATCAGTTTGAACTTGAACTTCTGCCAGTTAATCGTCTTAAATTCATGTAATCACACCAGCTTGTTAAGATTAAAAAAACCCAACAACATATAAATGTATAGTGATCAGATTCTATTAAATTTAGCATTTGAAATTGCACTGACAAAATTATATGGAAAAGTCTATGGAAGAGTCCAGGAAAGGACACAGCAAAGCTTCCACCCTGAACATATAAAATGTAACGCTGCACAAGGGCTCCAAAGTTTGTGCTTTGTGATGGACGTTAACCGACTCACGTAAGCGCTGAGAAGATGCATACGTGAATTAATTTTACCGTAATTATCAGACATAAAAGTAGAAGCAACAAGTCTCTTTGTGCCTTAAAGGAAAAGCAAAAAACATGTTTGGTTTTTTTAAGCAGCTGATGAATGCAAATCAAATATATAAATCTAATTTATTATAAGTTTATAAATGTGAGGTTATGTAACCAAACCTCATATTCCTGCTACTAAAATGCTGAAAATGCCAAAGGTCTTGTCATTTTGTTGGAAATGATGTAAATATTAAAACGAAGGTGAGTTTAAGATGGATAACAGTGGAGGCTCTGCTCTTTCTGCGGATCAGGTTTTATTATCATGGAATTAAAACAATATCATTTTTTTTTTAAAGGTAATATAGGTTCTGAAATGCTAAAAATGGGTCATATTAGCCCTTTGATAGTTGGTTGCCAGGCAGTGTGATCACATAATACCATATGATATAGATAAGTAATGTACCTGTGAGCAATTTGGTTGCTCAGTCCTCATGCAGTCAGTCAGATATATTAATAATAATTATCATTTTAGTACAGTAATGCTGCTTTTGGAGGTCAAAGTGCTTAAACATATAAAACAGTCAATATAAAAAAAAATGTCTAACAGTAGATCACTGCTAAAGACCAGTCAGCAGTCCCCTGGAAACATGCACTTGGTTTGTGAGTAGTTGCTGGGTGAAATCAAGTGCAGAGGATGCTGCACCAAAAACCTGCTTGTGGTTGCTTTGCATGCTGGCAGGTTGCCCCTAGTTTGCTTTGAAGATGCCAACTTGTTTACAAATCCTCGCCACCTGCATGAAAGTGAGAAACTGAGAAAAGTGTGTTTCAAACCAGAAATGGAGCATTCAGAGTAAAAGTTTGACGTCCCTGTGATAAAACAGTTCATCGCGGGGATGTCAAACTAATTTTACATCACAGGCCACAAACAGCCCACTTTGAGCTTATGTGGGCTGGACTCCAGTTTCTGTCACTGTGAACAAGTTTAACTACACATTTAATCTCTGAGATATCTTAATATAAGATAAAGAAGCGCAATTTAAACAGTGTGTCTCGGGTTTTCTACACGATAAAGAAATGCTGGCGTAGTAAATGAAAGAAAACTGTCAGCGTGAGTTTGGGCTTAAACCGTAAGGAGTAAATTAACACAGGCTCATTTAGCCCGTGTTAATGCTGCTGTTAACATGTGTTGATACCAGCTAGCAGGTGGTATTAATGCTCCATATTTTCTAATGTTTTATTCCAGCTTAACAAGAGTCTTTTAGGATTTTAGAAACACCTTCAGGTTGTCTTCAAGGACAGAAATCATTTAAAAAAACCAAACAAAAACGGTGATAATGAGGAAGACCTCGACAGTGCTGCCAGCCTCTCAGCCTTCACATCATGTCCTTTATGATAACCACAACTAAAAATCACTCAGGAATCAGCAGATTTAGCTTTTTTTTTTTTTTTTTCCGCAGGTGGCAGTCAGTCCATTCTGGACATGAATTGAAGGTGGAGGTGGAGGTCGGCCAGCTCCTGTGGAAGAAGCACACTCTGGGTGATCTTCAGGACGCTGGAAGCCGGCGTCCTCTGTGTGTCATAGGAAGTGACTGAAAAACACAGCGCACACACACAGCAGCACATGTATGTGGCGGACTCAGGAGGTAAATCCTCTTTGTTAAAGCTCTGGATCCACCGTTACACCGTTACACTCTTTATGTATTAACACATGACGTCATAGCACTGTGGGACTCTGGTATTTGTAGTGTTATTAACTACAAGCATTAAAAAACTACTTCTGTTAACATACATACACGTCCACAGGGTATGTGTTGCATGCATGGGGAAAAAAAAGCAGACACTTCATGTGTGAACGTCTCTGATCAGACGAAGGTTGTTTGGTGACGACCCCTCAATGAGCCTTTTACGCTGTGTTTACAGCTCTGCCTGCAGTAAAGTTGACTGTACAGTCTGTGTTATTGTTGTTGTAAATTAAAGAGCGAATGTGTGGTGAGTTTTTAAAGTGTCCTCAAGTGTTTGATTTTTCTGACTGAGCTCGAGTTCAGCGTTTCATGTGGAAAAGCTTTAAACGAGAGATGAAACAAAGCTGTTACGAACCACGGATCAGATATAAGACGTGAAAGGTTTCCTGAGGTTTGGTGTCTTTTAGCTCTTTGTTTTGGTTTTTCTGGTCGACGACCACTCCTGCTGGTTTTTTACATGTTAAATATAAAAGAAAATGTTTTCTGAAGTTTCTCTGTTTGCTTTTGTTGTGTTTCTTATTCTTTGTGTTTTCATTCTTTTTTAATCTTTTGTTTTATTTGTTGAATCCTATTCATCACTTCATTAAATTAACAATTCCGCCTCGTTTCATTAGTTCAGTTTCTTTTTAAATGTAAAGATTTTAAAATTTTAGTCTAAATAACAAAAAACATAACCAAAGCATCCTTTGTGATTCTAAAAGAAAAGCTGAATAGAAAATAGAAATCTATTTGACTTTAAAGTCAAATTATTTTGGGAATGACTGACCCAGACAGACACAGCTTCAGTGAGGCCAATGCAGAAATGCCTTAAAAGCGCATTCTTTCTAATGGCCACCAGGGGCAGACTTCTGTGGTTGCAAAAACAAATATGCTCGTATAAAAGTTTACAGGAAAACCTCAAATTCTCACTTGAATACTTTCCTGATGTGTTTTTGATCTTAGTTTCAAGTCATTATACAACATGAAGCTATTTTCGTAAAATAATCCCAATAAAGTTAAAAAGGTTTAAGCAATAAGCCTCCATCTTTCCTGGTGCCTCCACTTCAGTTTGGAACCATTTCAGCCTCTTGCAGCTTTAGGTACCTGAACCCTGTGTTGTGTTTTCCACTGCATTCAGATCAATCACTTTCTACAGTCTCGAGTTTCCTTCCTTTTTATGATGTCCCTTTGTTTTGCTTTGTGACGACAGCTCACACAGTGGACTGTAAAGCTCTGACAGCTGTCATAAAAATTTGTTTGTAACCACTTGGAGCCCTGAAAAAAAACCTTTCATGAATTTTGGAATTATGTGGGTGTTTGACCACAAATCGGCCATCAAGTATGATTCAAATGTTGACTAATCGTGACTAGTGAACACTGTGTGTGCCACTCTTGCCAGTTGAGAAGAACACAGCGAGATCGACTCGTACTAATATTTTGCGGAGTGCGACACATAAGCCGATGTCTGATTAGTCTGCCTTCTGTCACAGCTCTAACACATACTACTTCAGCCGTACCTTTCGCTGGAAGGGGAATTTCCCAGGTCTGCTTCAGTGCTCGTGCTTTGTTCTCCTTGATATGCGCTGTGGTTTTCCAGAGTAATCAGGTCACATAAACATTAGCAGGAAGTAACAATGTGGGGAAACTTTTTACAGAAGATAACATGGTGCAGATAACGTGGTTTACTGACAGCTCTGCTAGAATGACTGGCTGCTTCATGAGTTACATTAGATAAAGGTGAGATAACTGCTTAAATGAATGAGAACAGAGTATTGAAACCTGTGTTCGGTAGCTGGCGGCATGCTTTAGATTGAGGTCAAGTGAAACAGGGGAACACTGGAATTAAACCCATACAAAAGTTCATTAAAAAAAAAGGTTATACAAGATACAAGGCCGGCTGTGTTTAGGTTATGGCAGTTGTTTGGCAGGACGAGGTTACAGGTGACTGTAGAGGCCACCATGTCCTGCTTTAATGACTGTTGAGGTTGCATCAGGACACGTTAGTGTTTACACTACAGAAGAAATGCGGTCGAACAACGTCAGTAGGTGCTTAGAGTAAACTAATCTGAACCATTCTCACTTCATTTTAAATCAAAATTATTAATTACACATGAACAATAAAACAGCTTCAGTAAAATAATGAACTCAAACAGGAGCAGAAGATTCTTTGCAAACTTTTATTGAGACAAAAACAATAAATTACAAGAAATGTGGATAAATAAATATTTGACTATTTCTGTTTTACCTTCCTTTTCATGGACAGAAGATAAAAAGCAGTAAGAAAACGGGGCAGGGGGGGAAATGTATAGCAACAAACTAAACGCTGCTCAGTCTCGACTGAGTCCTGAACTGAATCTTCGTCAGTTTCAGAAAAGTCCGAATCTCAGATTCTGCTGCTGTGCAGCTTTCACGAGGAGTCGTTTATTTTATCTCAAACCAGAGGAGTGCACTATGAAGCAGACACATTTCAATATAACCCAAACTCCAGTCTGCTACAGCTGTGATTAACTTTACTTATTTCTATTAATAGTATTACTCACTGTTTATTTCCTTTGCCACTTCATCATATGAATTCTTATTTTATGAGGGTCAGGACTGTTGTCCTGCAGCATGAATGTCTTGGGTTTTCTCCAGGTGTGCATGTTAGGTTAACAGGTGTCTGTAGGTGTGACTGTGAGTGTAATTAGAATGGCGATGTGTATTTTTCTATGATGGTGAAGAACAATCACAAGTTTTCTATTTCTGTTATTTTTATTGGCATTATTTTAATATACTTACCAAGGGTCAATGGGTACTGTATTAACAATACTAAATACTAAAAAATATACTAATACTAAAAAAAAAACAAAAACAAAAACAACTCCATTTCCAGCTTGATGGTGGACCACACCACAGGACAGAAGTGATAACTTCTTGCTGGTTTCCAGATCAGATTTACATTTTGGATTTGCAGCTAGGAAAACTGCAGACCTTAATCCGATTGAGAATTAAGATCTGCAGAGACAAGCAGGAGCACACAAACGTATTGTCGGCATCGTTGATTTGAGCGTCTTGAAGCGACTGTTGTTATGATTTGCCGCTATATAAATAAAATTGAATTGAATTGAATTTGATTGAAGTCACTGTAAACACACAGCTTTGTTCAGCAGGTTTTCGTGTACCGCCTTATGTGTTGTTAGTTTGTCACTGGGCTGCTTTTTACTGTCGATTTTAAACCAAAACTCTGAACAACAACAACAAAACAACTTCAGGCTCGCTACCTCGCTAACTCATTAACCTCGCTTCGTAGTTCACTCCTCTGGAGACGTGAACTGACAACATTTGCCGTGCTCTCTCTGTTTTCAGCAGCTGTAGGGACTTGCTGTACTCAAGCAGACCAAACACTGATTGTGCGAAAAGGCTCAGAGGTCATTCAAATGCTTGTCAACAGTCCTTACGGCAGGTTTCAAGATGAGTGGGAGAGCTAACCGGAGAGCACTGTGGCATCGTTACAGTACTGCAGCAGCAGGACTCTAAAAAGGTGACGTTTCAGCAAACAAAAGAGCGGTCTCTGTCTGAATAACTTTATCTGCAGATGGGAAATAAAGTGTCGGCAGGAGGTCAGACCTGTAAAGAAGGGAGCGCTGGTTCTGAAGGCGTGTCTGTTGAAAAGGGGACAAAAGACGAGCCGCTTTAAGAGGTGAATCCTCCGCCAGGTTCAGGTCTGCAGCGGGAATGTCAGGTCCACCTGAAACAGGCCTGCGGTTGTTTTATCCTCAGCAGCTCTACAGCCCCTTCAGGGAGGAGACCTTCTTCTTCCGAGCAGCTAACATCTCGTAGAAGGGGTCTTTGCTGATGGCAGCCCTGCAGAGAGAAGGACAGTAGTTACACTTTTTCTTCATCGTCATCATTAGTTTGACCCTCTGCAGGGAGAGAAAACAAAACTGAAACTCACTTGATGCTTTTGATCCATTCGTCCTTCTCCTCCGCAGTTGGGGCGGAGATTCTGTAGAAAGTATGGTTTCCCTCGACGACGCGGCCGTCTGCCTCCGTCTTGCAGGCCTTGATCACCTGATCTTTGTGGTTGGGGATGAACAGCTCGAAGCAGTTCTGAGAGAGATCATGGTTGAGGCAGGAAGGCGAGTAAACAAGTTACATGTGTGATCGGTTGTTTTCGCTCTGTACTGAACGTGTTCAACGCTGTAATAAAAACTTATATAAACCTTATATAAACTGTTAATCATCAGCAGGTTGAGGGTGCACTGATTCTAGGTGGACGGTCACGTGTTCATTGTTCATTTGCTGGAGTTATCGTTGGGTACGTTGTGTTTTCTTTTTTTTAATGCTTTTTCTGGCTTGCACCTGTGTAGTATATGTACTTTTTTTAAAACCCTATTTTTGGATAAAGTCATCAAATATTTGAAGCCAGTGGAAAAAGTGGCTAAATCTCTGGCTCCTCCAGGTACGACTTTAGGCTTCCTCCAAAATTAAAAATACTTGACGACCACAAGTGCTACCCCACAGCTTGTGAGCAGATGCACGTATGTTACCATTTTGAAACTCCTACGTGACATCGTTCTTGATTTACTGTGTTCACAAGATTTTTATAGAACTTGGCCTCTGACCTTGTGACGTCGAGGTCACTCAGATTGAAGCTCGTCCTAACTTTTTATTAGATGCACGGTATGAATTTCAAAATCCTATGTTGCCTCGTTCTCAAGTTGTCACATTTACAAACTTGGCTGTCCACGCTGAAGATTATAACCTTTAGTTTTTAATTATGCGTCCATAATAATCATGGGAGTAACTAAGGAAAACATGCAAAATAAGGACTAGTATCACAAGAAAATCAAAGTCATCATTACTTTAGAGACATGGTTACACGGTTTATTTTTGCTTTGCTTTTTGAAATCCTTTGTAAGCTGCTTTCAGCAGCTCCCTTATTAACAGAGGGTCGCCACAGCGGTTAGCTCTGCATGTTTGATTTGGCAGATTTATGTGGGATGCTGTTCCTGACGCAAACCCAAAGAGATTTGTGTCCCCTCCTGTTTTTGCCATCTTTTTCTGAACTCTGAGACTTTGATCTCTTCAATCACAGGACAAAAACAAAGAGACCAGCGGTTTACCGGCTTCTTTGAGTCCTCGACTTCTCTGATGCTTAGATTTTCCAGTGGAATAATCCCTCTGGGTTCTTTGTCCTTTTAAACAGCAGAAAGAAAAAAAATTAGTTCAGGCTGTCCACAGTTACATCCAGTAATCATTTATTTTCACAGTGAAACAAGAAGTACTCACAGTGGTGTATTCAAAGTAGTAGAGACAGTTATCAGTGAGAATAAACCAGCGCCGCTTCCAGGTCTTCACTCTTCCACCTGAGGATGGATTAAAGGTGAGGTATGACATCAGTAAACTGAATACTGATGTTTACGGTGACACTCTGAAGCACATTGACGACACAATTCAGCAGGTTAAGTAAAGCCTACTGACTGCAACAGCTGAGGTTAAAACGTGAGTCAGTGGGCAGTTCAAGGAGTCCAGCAGTTAGAGGCAGATGTGAAGCGCTAATACCTTCACATCAGGACATGATAGCGAAAAGCAGAAGGTGAACCGGATGTGAAAACTAATTATCACAGTAAAACTGTGATGGGTAGGTGAATGTACACAGCCAGTGGCAGGACAAAAATGATGGGGTGGTGGGCAGGGGCAGCTCAGAAAGCAAAGCGGTGCATTAAAGCTGGCGAGTGTGAGGATACATACCTCCTGAAGTCAAAACCATGAAACACAAACAGACAAGAAGAGCGTCAACAGGAGAGTAAAACATGTCCAACAGTTCACTCAACTTTGATTAATGTTTCAATAAAAAGATCTCTCGTCGTCTCGTTAAAGCCGCTGTTACACATCTGGTCCACTAGAGGGACGACCTGTTTGTAGAAACTGAACAAATCAGAGTTCACATACCGAGTTTGAGCAGCCACCCTTCTCTGTCGGGGTTGAAGAAGGTGTGTGTGAGGTCATTCCCATCATCCTCTGGGATCTTAAAAGGTTCGTTCTTGATGCTGTCGTACAGGTTCTGCATAGATGGTGACATCATTTAGATCATGCGGGTAGCTACTATTTATCCTTACCTTTATCTTAACTTCTACTTATTTACAACACAAACATTAATCAGCAAATTTCAACTCTGGGGTTATGATTTATCAAAATAAACTTAAGTAAAAACAACAAATACACTCAGAGAATACAACAGAATAATGTGTTGGCTACTTCAGCCAGTTATGAAATAAATAGAAATGGTGTTTACACGGGTGAAACTGTTGCATAATAACTTATTAAAAAAACTCAAACACAGGAACATTTTCAAAGTGTATCATTTATACATTTTAGACATGTTCACTTGAGCCTTTGCCAGGAATTTCAAAAAGCTGAAACCACAAGCTGAACCTCCACTTCTTTAAAAAAGCAGTTTCTTGGTAAATAATTTTTAGTTATTGAGACACCCATTTATGATTAACAGCCTGAGATGTTTTAAAAATAATTGGAATTTAGCTTTTCTGCATTATTTGTTGGAATGTGTTGTAATGAGGGACTTTTACGTTCTGTCTGGACCATTCAGTTTGAATACACTGACATTTTTGAGAAACCGTCTTCTCGTCTCTACCACAGAACAGAAAAATGATGCATCTCTAGCTCATTCCTCGTTTGTGGTTTCTGGTCAGACTTTTGGCTCCATTTGTGGTTGAACGTAAGGTGCTAATATTACACTGATCAGGAATGTAACTTCAATATGACGCTTGGCTTGCAAAACCACAAGGTCACAAACAACAGCTGCAAGTACCTATTATCATATAATGTGTCACAGCTATAATCATAACAATCACAGCTACAGTCATCGGACAGCCGGTGCTTTCCAAGTTTAAATGTCCACCAGAAACTCCACAGCGCATTCATATTTCCACACACATGGACCATCAGATGTGCTGTTCTGTCTGAATTCACAGGGCCTGAACACATGGTGAGTATATCACACAGGGCGCTGTGACCCTCCTGAACTTCACTCACCCTGAGCAGGTCCTCCGGTAGGTCTCCTCCATCATTGATTCCTCTGTTCATCGCTGTGAATTTCTGAACAGAGGGTTTGTCCTTCACGTTGGGGTTGTGTAGACTGGTGTTCAACATGATCACGGCGAACGACAACACGTAACAGGTATCTGCAAACAGACACAGTGTGTGTTTGTATGTTTTCAGAGTCAGGCTGTTAGAAAGACCACAGTGAGTTTAAATGATTAACTGAAAACCACTGAGGTGCTGCTATACCTTTGTGTTGAGTGTTAGTTAAAAAAAATTACATTCCCAGACAACTACAGTCATAGTTGGTTGTATGTATTTGTTCACTATCAGGTCCATCCAGTGCAGACATAGAGAACACAGTGTGCTAATTATCAAATAACACCTTACGTACAAACCGCATGCTATACTTTTCCAAAAACCTGTGTGCTCTGTCCAGTAAGCAGCACACTCTTCACCTATTTGCACATTCCTCATATTACCCATATCAGGAAGCAGAAGGGAAGATCCTCGTGTCTGCAAGTCAAAATATCTTTGAACAAGATGGTGAACTACAAATTTCCGCCAGTGCATCAGTATGAGACTTTGTGTGTGATGTGTAAAAACTGTGTGGTGAGTAGGTGAATGTGGCTGAGTGCTCATTAAGAGTAAGAAAGCAAGAACTCTAGAAGTTCCTGAGCTAAAGAGAAGCGAACATAAGTTAACAACACAACAAAAAACAAACAAACAAACAGGTAAATCTTTATATTAAAGTTAGTTTAATATGCAGGTCCTGGCCTGAAACACAGTTTTTAAAACCCTCTGCAGAATTATTAATGATCTATGAACTCAATGCTTTGCCAACAAGTCACTGAGGTCATCCTAACAACAACCTGCGCTTCTTGCATTCAAACCGAAAGCAACTGGGCTTTCTCCATTATGGCTTTCAGGTTCTGAAATAGTCTGCACGTAAAATTCAACCCTTCAGTTTTAAATTGGTTCTAAAGACCTGTTTACACTTTTCATCAGCCTGAGGCGTTTCATAGTTTTTATTTTTGTTTTTATTTTAATAGTTTCACCTACTGTTTTTTAATTTATGACATTAAAATTATTGTAACTTTTGCTTTGCTTCATATTTTAGTTATGTTTATGTGAGTATTAGATAATACATTTGGATCAACTCCGTCGTTTAAAATGTGCTGAATAAATAAAGGTGACTTGATTAAAATGGAAATGTGCATTAAACTAAATATAAATCATTACTGGTGTGTTTTCCTGCTCAGTGGTAAATTGCAGAGCCCTACATGCAGTGTGTGAATGGAATAAATGCTGTAAAAATGAAAAAAAGATGGAAGAAAAATGGTTTTATTACAACTTCTTTATTTTCACTCTGTAATATGTAAAAATTGTGACCATAAACCGTTTCTTCCTCACGTACCGATGCTCTGAAACACTCCGGGGTTGCAGTGACAGTATCGCCGAGCAAACGCCTCCATCATGCGGTCGATTTTCTGGGCCTCGCCGGGCAGCCTAAAGCTCCACAGAAACTGCCTGAGAGCCTGAACCAGGTTCAAGTCTGTGAACTCGTGCAGCTCCAGGAAGGCGTGCAGGACCTTGATGTTGAATTCATCTCTGCACGACGCACGAAATCCCACACACAAACACACACCCACGTGTGCACGCACACAGGAGGAGTAAACAGAAGAGAAACGGTGTCAGCTCTGTTCAACTCAAGAGAATCAAATTAAAGGATGATCTTGTTGAACTGCTTATGCACCAAAATCTATATCCAGTACACAGCACAGATTTCTCCTGTAACACACAGAAGACGTGGTAATAATGATAATAATAATAATAATAATCTGGGTTTTTTTTTAAACTGGCCTTTTATTACTTATAAGGAATAAACTTTTTAAAGAGGAGTGAAGAGTAAAATGTGAGATGGTCTGAACTCCTGCTATTGTCCATGTAGGCTCAAGACTTTGTCCTTTTGTTTTTTTTGATAGGACATGTCAAAACTGTCTACTGGAAAGGACATCATTAATACTGCTTACCTCTCGCCCAGATAGTCACCGATGGCGGTTTTGTTAAGCCCCTCCCCCTTATACAGAAACTGGGCAATGTCTTCACTGGTGTTTTTCAGCAGCGAACAGTCGATCAAGAAGCGAATGCCCTGAGGAAGAAAATCAAAACACACACCCCAGAATGAACATCACACACTGAATGAAAACAAGCAGTTCAGAGAAGTCTGTAGTTCATTTTAGTAATTTTGTATGGGGGGGTTTTGGTTGTTTTTTTTCTTCTTTCTACCCATTCAAGACCAATAATCCATAAAATATCTCCTTTTAGAAAAACACCTGTTACAGTATCACCTGGTTGTTCATGGCCAAACTTTGGGTAGCGTCAAACTGTGGGTGCGAACAACCAGGAGTAAAAAAAGTACACAGAGTACATGGCTTTAATAAAAACAAACAAACAAACAAAAAATAAAAAAAAAACAGAGTCAGGGCGTCGAATTTAAAGACCAACCACACTAATGGTGTTTCAGGAAAAGGCTGGAGTTAAATTTTAATACATGATGCAAATGCAAAAAACAAGGTTTTGTGTATTTTATATCATTGTCAGCTGAAAGAGGACACTTTTCCTGAACTAAACCAAAACAGACTGATAATCAGTAGCTGAACTCACATGAAAGAAGAAAGCACTGCTGCATAAATGTATTTACCTTCGCAGGATCCATGTTGAACTTTTTTCGGCCCATGGCCATCTGTCTATTCCTTTGCATGTTTTTCCTAAAATAACATTTTTAAAAAAATGAACCATTAGTGTGTAAATCATATTTATTGATCACCAGTGAATTTTAATTTTCAATGCCAGCCCAGCTCTCTGTTACAACAGCCTGGCTTTTATCACCTAGAATGGAAAACATTGGATGGATTTTTTTTTTGTTTTTCTTAGTCAAAGGAAATGTCTGTTAGACCTGCCTGCGTAGCACCGATGTTCTAATAACAAACTCAGTAACAGTCATGCTGCCCATGTTGTGCAGCAAGTTATTTCAGCATATATGCAAGTTCACTTCCCGCCTGGGGGCGTCTGTATTCAGTAAGGGTCGTAGGCTAGAATCCCCATGCTAGGGACCTATGGGATCTTTGATATCGAAAATCTTGGATATTGATGGCGAAACAACTAGTAGTTCAGAGTTCCAACATTCGGAAGAAGGGACTGCTCTCATAGCTAGAGACTGACGAGGTACAACATACATGCTACAGCAAGGGGGAGCCAGGACGACAGGTCAGGGGGGAGATATCATCATCTCTATCTGAGATTGGCCCCAAGTGTGATAGAAATTGAGTGCGAGAGGAACTGACCTGAAAGACAGGATCATGGTGAAGCTTAAAACCCGGATCCTCCATGAGAGTACATGAAGTACTCTCAGATACAAGATCAAGGGAGGTGCCTAAGCCTTGCTCTTGGAAACTGCCAAGCAAAAACTCACAGCCTCGTGGTCTGCGTCTGGCAGTAAAAAAGAACAGAATGAACATTGCAGACATCGAGGACAGCTACAAGTACCTGGGGATCCCAGGCAAATGGGAACCACGAAGAGGCTGCTAGGAAAGTTGCAACTACTTGCAGAAGGTCCTGAGGAGTCAGCTGAACGGTAAGATCAGGTGATGCCCTGCCTGTGATCAGGTACCCTGCGACACTAATCATGGCAGTACAGGAACAAGCTCTGAGCACAAGATCCATGAAGGCTGGGGCCTATCACACCAGGCAAGACCCCAGGTGCAGGCTGCGTAAAGACGCCCCTGAGACAATCCAGCACATAACAGCAGGGTGGAAGATGCTAGCAGGCAGGGCATACATGGAACACCATAACCAAGTAGCTGGCATAGATCCTGTGGGACTTCCAGATACAGACGGACAAAATGGTAGTGGCTAACCAACTAGGCATAGTGGTGGTAGACAAACAGAAGAAGACGGCCGTAGTGATAGATGTAGCGATACTGAATGACAGCAACATCAGGAAGAAGGAACATGAGAAGCTGGAGAAGTATCCAGGGCTCAAAGAAGAGCTGGAGAAGATGTAGAGGGTGAGGGTAATAGTGGTCCCAGTAGTACTTGGAGCACTAGGTGCAGTGGCTCCCAAGATAGGCGAGTGGCTCCGGCAGATCCCAGGAACAATATCCAAGATCTCTGTCCAGAAGAGTGCAGTCCTAGGAACAGCTAAGATACTGCGCAGGAGGCTCAAGCTCCCAGACCTCTGGTAGAGGACCTGACAAGCTTGAAGGATAAAGGATGAGAGGGGAATTATATGATAAATATAGAAAAGAAAGACATTTTCCAAACATAACTGCCAGTGTTGTCTTGTTTCTTTGTGAAATAAAGCCAAACTTTAGGATGTTCTTCCACCATGATTTCTTTATCTTCTAAGTTTCTAGTGGTCCAGACAAATCCTCTTCATGTCATTGTAATGCAATATGCAGCTCTCAATAAACATGTCAAACTATTTTGACAACAGTCGACTGAAACCAGTTTGTGATTCATATCCTCAGTGAATATCTGCCTTGAATGTCAGTCTGAAGACTTTTCATGTCCCACTGGCAACCTTAATTGGGCTTATATTCTGCTAATTATCTGATGGATTAATCAATAATCCCATAAGGCAGTGCTCTAATGGTTGGACAGATTTTTCTGGTCTTTTCTCTGACTAGCAATCCTCCAAAACAAAGGCTGGGTAAGAGTGCTGCTGCCTACGCACAAGCACAGAAATGGTAGTTGAGAGATACTTTACCTCTCTTCAGTCAGGCCCAGGTTTTCAATCTCGCTGGTCACCTCTGCTATCTCATCCTTCAGCCTCTGAGTGCAGACAGAGAGAGGAGGGAAAGAAGTGATGAAACAGAAGGGGGAAGGAGAAGGGATCATTATTTTGATTGTTTTTTTGAGTACAGAAGCTGAAGGGAAACAGCAGCAGACATCTACATGTGCCATTTGTGTGATATCTAACCCTTCAGAGGAGCCCTCTGGAGATGCTTTGATCTTGCTGTCACAATGAATTACACATGGCGGCCTGTTCCACCTACATCTCACTGACCAACATCCATACAAGCACTTCCCATTAAAGAGATGACCCACTAAAACTCCTAAAAATGCAGATATGACTCACACACTCGCAGACAGACTCATTCTTTTTCTCTGCTGGGTTACATGCAACAGCCACCCTTTAAAAGAAACCTCTCTGGGATCTGTAACACCTGTTCCGGGGTCAGAGCCTACAACCCCTCCTGTCCCCTCTTTCCCCCTTTTAACCACTCCCCTCCCCGCTGCTGACCCAGATTTACCAGACTATACCCCCACACCCAATGTCAACATTGGTGGGGAGACAGGAATACACAGGATCAAAGACTTTTGATTGCCAAGGGTCCTGAGAAGAGAAAGAAATAAAGACACAATAATAACAATAAAAGGCTAAGATAATTACAGAAAATGGACAGAAGCAGATGAATCGGTTCTTAGACATATGAGGGTGTGAAAACAAGGCTACATCACCATCAGCTAAGCTAAATAAGAACTGTGTCCTCTGTCTCCATTACTGGAATATTTCATGGCTCATTACCCATCAGGCCCTGAGGGAAAGACAGGGCGGGGCTTAGTGAAGAGAGACGCTAAACGAGTCAACCCTGATAATAAACTCCATCCATCAGTTTACACAGCGCTGTTGCCTGGAGGCTGTGTGTTTGAGTGTTTCTTTGTGTGTGTTGTGGATGCCCACCACACTGACAGCTCTCTGCTATAGATCAGGCTCAAAATATTTTTTTGGCTTACCTTATTAAATCTCAGTTAAAAAAAAAAAAGTGCCTAATGTCACTTTTGTTTGAGTCATCTCTTGCTGCTGATATCATTCAGCAACTACCAGCAGATACATTTCTAATTCTTCTGTGTGCTTGAGCAGGCCTCATCAAAAACCTTAAAGTATCAAATTCTTTCAGCGGATCACTTCCCTCTCAAAAGTAGAATGGGAGGGCTGAGCCCTCAGCAACCAGGTCCCAGATTGGGTTAAGAACAGAGACACACTTGCTACTTTAAGGGTTTGTTTTCAGATTTTGCTTTTTGATAAAGACATGAGATATGCAAAGAGGTTAGGGTTGGATCAGCTGACCCCGAACCATCTTTTGGTTAGGCTGCTGGAGGTGCAGGCTGTAGGGGGGACATCCCATGATGTACTGGGAATTTCTTGACTTCTTTTCACATCCCACGTGTTTATATATTTCAGAACTGTGTATACAGTTTGCGTTTTGTCCTTGTCTCTCATCCCTCAAAGTCTTCATTAAAAACGTATGTTGCTAATTTTTATAAATGAGTAAACAGACAATAAAGCAGGGCATGGTTTCTCAGTCCAATCAAAACTCTATATGTCTGGTTTGAAAAGATGGTGATCGTCAAAATGCTCAGACTTACAAATGGAACTACACAAACCAATAAAGTACATTACATTGCAATGGCTATGTCCATCTTTTATATACAGTCCATTAGGGTTATGGTGATGGATTCTGATGTCGGTGGTCGACGATAGTGACAACTTGCCAATAAAGCTGACCTTTATGTCATTTTCCCAACAACGCACAATAATCTAAACCTTACAAGAGACACAAACTGAAACCAACAAGTTACTCCTGAGTCAAATTCATTGGAGATTAATTTGTTTCAGTTCTAAATGAGTTGCAATGACACTTGCATGTCCAACTTTATGCAAACAAGCATATAAAACTTTATAAAAACACTGTTTTAACAAACAATCTGACATATGGAAATGGACGGTGAGTCCTTGTTGTGTGTTGTGTAATTTTCTGATTGACTTTTATCCTTCAAGTAGGTTGAATTTACATTAAGGTCACAAGGCCAGCTTTATCCTCTATCCCACATAACAAATTTCTCCACATCAAGAGCTGACACAGGCAGTCCTGCTAATTTATTTAAGCTTGTAGAGGGAACTAAAGCAGGGGGTTAATGTGTCTCTCCAGGCTGAGAGAGCCAGAGGACACATGCATATTAGAGGTGCATCCCCCTCAGACAAAGACGATCATCTGTCTTCAGTGTATACAGTAACGCTCTGGTGGTCATACCCGTATACACCCTACCCTCCAAACACACACACACACACACACACACACACACCTCCCCAGACACAGTGGTCTAGACTTGGAGGTGAAAAATCTTCTCAAGGACACACAGAGAGAAAAGAATTAAAGACAAAGACAAAACAACACAAAGCAGGGTTTGTAATTCCTGTGTGTCTCTGCTCTGGAAAAAAAAATGTTTTGAAAAATAAAATGTTCCAGACAACCACAGGGTGCAGAGCAAGGACAAAAACAAAATCCTGTTTCATTGCTGCTCAGTTAAGAAAGCATTTTATCCAGGCAGTAATTAAGACAGAAAACAGAGACAGGATAAAAGAGTAAACATCCACTAGTACTTTCACAGAAGAATGGGAATGTGATAACCCCTATAATTATGAAATGATGTAAAGGGACTAGTGGGGCAGGAACTCAAACACTTTACCAAACTAAGTTTCATCATGATTTTTAAAAGACTGTTAATTAATTCATTGATAGCTGCCAGAGCAATGAATAATGAGAGCTAAAAGAAATACTCTTAATGCAGTGTAACATCACTGATAACTGGTTCACATTACTATTAAAACTTAACAACCAGTTTTCCAAAATACTGTGTTGGGAAAAACACATATATATCCATAATTAAGGAAATTATCATTACATTAAATCTAGATTTCCCAACAGGTAAATGTGGGACAGAGCTTTTACTCTCGTAAACCAGCTCCCAGTTTGGGTTCAGGGGACAGAGCCTCTCTACCTATCTGATAAAGCTATTATAAGGGCTGGATAAATGATACCTACTTTATGCTGCTACAGACCCCGTGTTAATGTGGACCTGGATTATTTACAACTCAGTATTTTTATTCTTTGGATTCTAGTGCGGTAACTTGACAGGGTTTACAGTTCAAAATAATCCTCATTCATTTTATAAATAAATGCTACAGGTCCTTGGTTCATCCTCTGTCCAAAAGCTCTTCTCCATTTAAACCATTTTTCTACCGATTGGCTGCCCCTTGCAAACAGATGGTTTGAACAACAGACTTAAGATCACTAACATCATATAGAACCAAGAGCAAACTCTCCTGGTAGACCATGTCTACCAGGAGAGTAGAGGAGAAACTGTGCCAGGAGAAAATGTGCCAAAGGAGAAACTGTACCAGGAGAAACTGTGCCAAAGAAAAACAAATGTTTGACTTTAGACCATGACATTTAAAGTGGTGCAAAATAGATTTGGTTTTTAACAGACTTCAAGGGATCAGATCTTTAAGGGATCAAAAATGCTGAAAGAAATAAGAGAACTTAATTTCAAACCAACCCTATGTACTTCAAGGGTCAGTAATTCAGTCGGTTTTCATTATGTGAAGGTAAAATTTTGCACGACTTTTTAAAGTTATTAGAGAAAGAAAGCAGCTGATTCGGAGGAGGTCAGGCAGGGACTTTTATCAGATTTGACTGAATTTTAAAGTCACACTACCACCACCTGCCCTACTCATCATGAGAGTTAAGAGTTTCTCGACTCTGATTAAATACAAAGCAAGCTGAAAGATAACTGTCAAGCTATCAGAACACAAAGAGATGACTTTAAAGGTCAGTCAAATTTAAATCTGGGTTAAGTGTTTTTCAGGGGCGGAGGGGGTTCCATGGGCCAATTCCTGAAACCTTTTGATCACATCTTGTATTTCTGGCACCAAAATCGGCCCAACCAGTGGAGGTAGACAGGTGCCAACAAAGGATCTGGTTCTGCTGGAAGATTACTCTTCCAACTTTAATAATAATGATTGAAATATTATGGATGGATGCTTAGTAAATGAAATTGTATTGGGACAAAGAGTGGTTGAGTTTCTGATGCACAAACAAGTGACTTTATTTACATCCATCTGGTCAAGTCGACATACCTATGTGCATCCAGTTCCACAATAAATTAGATTTTTAAGCAAAAATAATTATAAAACAAGACATATTTCAGACTTTCATGCTTTAAACCCCAGATGAGCTCAGCTTGGAAAGGACATCAACTGGCTCGGACAAAGAATGTGAGTGTACTCTTACCTGTATGTCCTGCAGCAGCTCTTGTTTTCTGCGCCGGATGCTCTCCAGCTCCTGACGCTCCTCTGGACTCAGGTCATCAGGCACTGAGGACAGAAGTATATGCAGCACTAAATAAGAGATCAAATACTCTCCCTCAGATAGAGAAGAAATACAAATGTGAAAATCCCCTCTGGAATCAAACTGAAATTAAACAAAAACTACAAGAAAACCATACACACAAATGAAGAACAGAGATCTGAAATTCCCACTGCTCAGGGTCACTATGGCAACACAATCTTTGATCCATCATATACCCACCACCCCACCCCACCACCACCCAAAATTCAGTCCTGAACTAGAGGAAGAAATCAAACCTCTCGGTCTTATATAAACACACAAACACACACACACACACACACAATCATTTTCATATCTTAGTGACGACATCTCAGTGAGGACATCTCAGTGACATAATGCTTTCCCTAGCTGCTGACCCTAACCATCAAGAATGAATGCCTAACTCTAACCTGAAACTTAACCATAACCTAACTTTAACTTTGACACTAAAACCACATTTTGAGCCTCAAAAATGTCTTCAGACTCATGGGACAGGCAATTTGTCCCCATAAGTGACTGTTGAGCCCCAAAAGTATAGTAGCATGCCAATCTTCTGTCCTCACATGTATACACACACGCACTCACTCACGCACACACACACTCTCTTGGTGAGGTTATGTTACTGCAGTGGTTGACAAACTTTTTCTGGCATGTCCCTTTCAGAGGTCAAAAAAGCCCAAGCACCATAGTTGTTACCAGGAAAAGGGAATAAAAAGTGAAATTAAGATCAACATAATAACATTGGTAGCACGTTTTTGTTTTGGTTTGGTTTTTTTTTAAATATATCAAATGTATTTTACTTTGTCCCAAACCATATTCTTCCTCTGGTCCTCCACACAAGTAAAGACAAAAAAATAAAAAACAACAATACTATTTGCTATTTACTACAAAATAATAAGAGACTATAGTGTGAATAATTTATCCACATGAGCTCAGTACTTAAATCTCAGCATGCATTTAAATTACAAAAACTGCACCAACACTCACGGCTCCTGGATAATTAATCTTAATAACTTTGATGATTCTTGCTTTTAAGGAAGGCCTTGGTGAACTTTAGAGAAAACTCTGCACTGACAGGTATAACAGCAAATTAAAACGGGAAAAAACCCCAAAACAAAACGAAAACCAAGTGTGGATTAATAATGTAATTATGAAAACACAACTATACTTATACAACTTACACAACTAGAGGAAATAATTTTAATGTTGGTCTGGTTTGGTTAATTCTGTGATCACACCTTTCCCAAGGAGCCTTTATGACACTGTGATGAGTCTGTATGATGGATGTGTACTTCCTAAATTTTATAATCTGACACATACAATCCATATCATAATAATAAAAACTGAAACTAATAGAAGACAAAATAAAATAAAACAATAGATCTATCAGATCAGATTTCATGTACTATCATGAACTTTATAACATGAGCTGAAGGTTTTGTTACTGAAACAGGATGTTTGTTTTTGGTCTATAAAGAAAAGAAAAAAAAAAACAGTCAGACCTCACATAGAAACCTCAAAGAAAACATCTGATGACTAACAGTTGGCACATTAGACTTGATATATTAGTGTACCTATCAAAGTTGAATGGTGTTCCTCCTTATGAGAAACACCCCAACCGTACATGAACGAATGTGTACGCTGATAGAAGGGAGGTTCATATACCCACAGACACCCAATATATCTGCAGAACAACGATAACACAGGAACAGACGAGAACTGCTGATACACGTACTTGTGGTTTTTCTTAAGAAAGCTTGAGTGGGAAGAAAAGGAAAGAAAAAAAATGTAAAAACAACACATCGGGTTGGCTCAGGACAGGATTTTGTAGGTTCGCTATGATTATAATGTTATCTTTTTTTGACAGAAATCTCAATTTCCTGTTAATTTTGAGCATTGTTTAAACAAAAACTTCCACTTTGATTGAACAAATGAATCCCCAGATAAGAAACCTGGTTGAAAATATATGAACATTTTCATGATTTTCCTCTGGGACTCAGGCTCAGGGACCACAGCACCATTGCGCTGATGTGGAATATTTCTTGTTTCACACATACATATTTTCACACAGCTCACCTCTGCATTGTCAACAGTGAATCTTCCTCTTGTCTGTGCTTCACAATAAAACTTCTGCTCTACTTATTTTCTACTGTATGAAATGCTCTAACCTAAGAAAAAGTGGAAGAAAGGTCACAATTGACGTTGAATAACAAGCAGCCAGAGAGGACAAATCACGCTGTGCTGCTGCTGTCTGTCGGCCTCATTAGAGAAGTCCTGCTGAGAGATTCAAGTCAACTCTTCACTTCACTTTGCCATTGTGACCATGTTACTGAGTGTCAACCTCTGCAGAAACATTTATCGAATGTTTAACACATAAGGTACTCTAGGCTCGTGTTAGTATGTTTTACAATATAACTAAAATACAAATTGTTAATCAGGGAGTTTTTACAACTTCTTGGAGTCTAAACGTTTTCACAGCCTTTTAGAGGCTTTTGGGATGCCCACCACTTTAAAGACTGGCGTGTGAAGGTTAGCTTTGAAAACCAAACTTGCTTTTTCTTATTTTCTGATCGGTGGTAAGGTTGGCTTGAACAGGAAAGGAAGCTAGCTCCCTGCAAAGGTGTACAAGAAACTGATCAAAGAACAAAAAAAAAGAAACAGACAGTGGCTGCACTTAACAGCTTCCCTTGTTTTTAATTGCTTGGGCTCCCTTAACTCTGAGGGCTTCTCTATTACAACTTCTGTCCTTTAAACGACAGGACCGAAACAGGCAACAAAATCCAGAAGTAGCCCAGAGACTACTTGTTCCACATATTTTTCACACTGTCCCCTGGTGACAGCACACAGCTACAACATGTAGCTGTTTTATATAGGCTGTGTGTAGGACATCATGACATAACATCAGACACACAGTTTTGACTCAAAGCATAGACACCCGACCCATCTTGTATTCAACCCTTCTATTTGTGAGGGGCAGCCAATCTGCAGAGAGATGGCTTAAAGAAAGGGGGGACTAAAAAAAGCTTGTTTCACAGACCTCAGAAGATCTACACAAAAGTCTGGCATTAGTGGGCATGTCAAGCAAAAATATCACTTAATTTAAGCTGGGAATTATTATTTGTAGATCGTCCCCAACCACAAACTGCTCTCAAATGACTGCAAATAGTTGAGACATACTCATTGCATCACGAGTTTTACGTGGCTTTGTGATGGCTGTACTGGAGTAATGTTTACTTTGGGTTTCTTCGCTTCTTTTACAGTATCATTCAACTTCACAGTGGCACACGTAGTTTACTGGTCTCAAACCTGCTAGTCAGTAGCACACTGTATTATTTTTTAGCGGTTGATAAACAGCTTGTAGGTGCACTGCCTCTTTCAGGTGGTAGATGCACATTACTAACAGACACTGGTAAATTAAGGGAAAATATTTTTTTCGCTTAACATCTTAATGAGTAAAGCTTAACAACTTTATACAAGATGTAATCTAGCTGAGGACAAAGCTTACAGATCATTTCTATATTATCAGTTAATACCAGACTGGACTATGAAATGTAAGTAAATTCCCACCAAAAGTTCTCATAGAAAACAAAAGTATGACAATCTAAGCAAACTTGCAATTACAGTACGTTTTTGTTAAACCATTTAAAAGACTTGGGAACAGTGACTTATAAACAGTGATGAACTGGCTAGTCACGCACACCCCTGACCCACAAAAGGAGGTTTAAGTAGGCTGCAGCAGCTCTTATTATAAACCTGAGGGCATAAACAACAAACTATGTGAGTATCGAGTCAGTGAAACTGGCATTCACACTGACTTCCCCTCTATGCTAAGAGAGGAAATAAAACAAACGATTTATGACAGCTTGTGAAAGAAATTATCGTCCTTTTCTCAAACTGGCACACACACACACACACACACACACACACACACACACACACACACACACACACACACACACACACACACAAATACCAAGACACCTCATCTCACTCTGCAAACCAGCTGCTCTGCATAGTCTCAAGGGCACTGAGTATGTATTAGTGTCTCTGCTAGGACCAGCTGCTTGGCACATCCAACCATCAAACCTAGGCCTAAAGTTTGCTCTATAACCTGCTTCCACTGTCTGCAACACATCACATCCTCCTGAAGCAGAGAGACCAAAAAACCGCATCAGTCAAGCTACAGTTAGCATCTGTTCTGGTTTCCGTTCTCAAAAAGTTTCACAAGAGGACATGCACTCATTCAGGATAACTGAACACCTACACATTTGCGTCATAATTCTAATACTCATACCCGAGAAAACTTCTGTCTGCCGAGAGACGCCACCGGCAGCAAGAATGGTCCCAGTACAACCAGCTCAGCCCAGTTTATAGCTCTGAAGTCCACACAGCTTTAGGTTTATCATCACTTCCAGTAAAAGAAAAAGCATGTTTCTTTTAAATAAACCAGCTTTGACCAAACTTTCCAATCCCTAACCCAAATCCTGTGGTCCTCCAGTCTAACCTCTGTAGTCCTTATAACCTCATTCCAGCAAAGGAGGGAGGGCAGCAAATGAGGATAAGGACAAATGTGTGTTTAAGAGGGGGAAAAACCCTTGAACTCTCATCTCTCTCCCCTCCTCCTCCCTCTGTCCATCTTGACTCCTCCCTTGCTCATTTACTCCATCAATGAACAGACTCCCCCACGTGGAGACTGTGGACCAAGAGGACATTTTTAAAAAAGGATGGGGGGTACAGCTTCATATGAGAAGGACATTTTTTGCCTTCCAGCCCAATGAAGCAGTTTTAGCCAGTTAAAAACAATCAAGCAAGCAATTCAAACTCTCTTTCAAAGACTGTATTAAGTTTATTTGCTGTTTATTTAGTGTCTTTGACCTCCAGCAAGCAGTTTTCCTTTCATCCACAGCCACTGAATTGGCTGACTGAGCTGCAACATTTTTGCTTTAACTTACACAAAAGTGATGAATGAGTGATTCCCATACAGAGGCAAATTAAAATCCCTAAAATATTCCTTAAAAAAAGGGAAAAGGAAACCGAGTCTGTTTTGAGGTTGCAGGTTGCTGGATGGTGGGGCTCATAACAGCTTGACAAGCAGGAAGACTAGACAAAATCTAATCACAACTAACCACGGCTCCACTGCTTAAAGAAAATAAGAGAAAATGTCAAAAGGTACCACTGCAAAAGGAACCTGGACAGCATAATCTGTTGGGAGATGTTAGCTAATGTTACAAAGGCACCTTCGAAACAAAGACCCCTCCTGAAATAAACCCCAGAGAGAAAGACTTCTTGTTTCACTCTGTCAAAAATGTCTAAAAAAGTGTGGGAGGCAAAGAGGATGACAGAATCTATAAATATACTGTGTTTTAATGGTTAACACGGAAATGCATAGATCTTTGTTAAGTGATGCAACTCAGGCTCCATGCAGTTAATACCACGTGTAGCCATGAACCGAAGGCCTGTTCAGAGCTGGAAATAACCCTTGTGCGTCTCCAAAACAAAGCCATACCAAAATATATGGTAAAGCAATGAGAAGGCTGACTCACTTCTGGGGATGAAAAATGCAGCCAATATCAAAAACAACAGTTTATTCTTCTTTCTCTGCTCATCACATGTGTTTGCAACCAGAAAGTACCATGACCCAGGACCTAAGGCAAAGCAGTTTGGTTACGACAAGAAAAATATCTGTACTTTGAGCTCTCAGCGTCTCGTAATGCTCACAAGGCAGTAATTGTCTGTTTCAGTGTTCACAAGCCCATAATTGTCCATTTCAAGGATAACTGGCTCAACAGTAAGGATATAATCCTCCCTGGTTGCATTTGTACAGCCTTAAGGCTAAGTCCAATAAGCAATGAGGCTAAAACGGATAAAATGAGAAAAGAACATGAGGGGGAACACGATGTGCCCCGGAGAAGAAATACTTAAATTACAGAGAAATAAAGTGCGGGCATTATAAAATGTCATCTGCAGTGCACAGAAAGTGGAAGAAACACACTATTAAAATGATGCTCCAAAGTAAGGTGAAATAAAGCTTTTAATGCAGTTCATATTACAGGAAGTTCATTTTGATAGCTTTCCCTTGCTCTTATGAACATTAAGCCATCTATTTTTCAGAATAAGGTGGGGCACCATCCTGTATGAGATTCTGTATGTATCCTGTATGTCATTTTCACAGGAAACAGCAGCGGTGCTGCGAAGACGCTGACTTATAATCCAAATTCATAACTATACGTGTGTGTGTGTGTTCACAGCCTCCTGTGTTGTTGACAACTCTTTGCTGTTTTGAGTGCAGTTCATTCACTTCCGAACCAATAAATGGTTGCATTGATTGTATTTATAGACTCATCTGGTGCTGCACAATAAGTACAGCCCCCCCAGGAGGTCTGGCACCGACCCAGATTAATAATAATAGATCTCTTGTGCCAGTTAATAAAGACTGCCAAAGAGCATTAATAAGTCAGACACATGAGGACTTGTTGCTTTCGCTCTGAGTACAGGATATTAAATGCCAAAACACATACTAAAAAAGTACCTGCTACTGGAGCGAGCTCGCCTCGCTTACCTATCCGTAACTATGCACAAAGTTATGCTAGTGCGCTAGCTATCCGTGTTAGCCTCTAGGTTAACGCTGTTTAACTAAACCGCGTCAGGTAACTTACCAACTTCGTCTTCCATTTCCAGAACCATGTTCCTACTGTTGGTCAGCGCTGTCCCCAGGAAACCACGCTAAATGTGACACTTTTTAAATAACTTTAAAGCCCAAATGAGTGGCTATAGTGTGTCTAGTTTTTCAGTCAGTTACCGTTAGACTGGCAGTTGATGACAACTGACTGCGAAGAGACAGCCGGTGTCTGGCAGGATGATGGGGGCGTGGCTTACGCGGCAACAGCCAATCAAAGACCTATCTATGTGTCTATCTGTCTGTCTGTCTTCAGAAATTAAAAATAAAAATAGGTATGGGTTATGGTATTCATATCCTTTATCCTTCATATCATTTACTTTCTGGTGCTCACTTACGCAGAAGGGGTCGCCAAGGGAGTTTTTACACCGGATGTCTTTTCTTACGCAAACTCAAAGGATCTGTGTCTCCTCCCGGGATCACTTTGTGGAGCTGTTGGTTATCAGGTAAATGTATAAACCACCACACTATACTACACTGTGAAAATATAAATTCACAAGCAGACAATTTCTTTATTTCATTTAGGTATACAACTATAGAGGCCTCAACTATAGTATACAGTGTATAGAATAGGATATATGTTTGTGTGTGTACTGCATAGTATTAAATGCATATATACATAGTATATATGCATATGCATATACTATATGCATAGTATATACACACTTATGAACTTCATTAGGTACACCTTGCTAGTACTGGCAATGTTGGCCAGAGACTTTGGTCCATAGTGACATGATAGCATCAGATTTGTTGGTTCTATGTCCATCATGTGACTCCAGTTCCATAACATCCTAAATGTGCTCTATTCGATTGAGATCTGGTGAATGTGGAGTACAGTGACCACATTGTCACGTTCAAAAAACCTAACTAAGCTTTTTTGATGAGTTACGTTATCCCGTTGGAAGCAGCCATCAGAAGATTGGTCATTGTGGTCATAAAGGTACTCGGGTAGATTGTTGTGTTTCATTGATGGTGAGTTGGTACTAAGGGGCCCAAAGTGTGCAAAGAAAATATCTCTCACATCATTACATTTTGCTTAAGGGACATTCTGACCCTGCCATCCAAATGTCCGAGCAGAAATCATTACTCATCAAACCAGGCAACATTTTTGCAATCTTCTGTTGTCAAAATGTGGTGATTCTGTGTGAATTGTAGCCTCAGTTTCCTGTTATTAGCTGACAGCAGTGGCATATGGTGGTATCTTCTACTGACGTAGCCCATCTGCTTCAAGGTTTCCGGTGCTGTGTGTTCAGAGATGGTCTTGTGTATACCTTGGTTGTAACAACTTGTTAAGTAAGTTATACCGTTGCCCTCCTATCAGGGCAATGGTTTAAGGTTTCCCCCCAAACCTCAGACCTCAGCAAGATTTTTGCCCATTTTTTCTCCAGAGAACTGTTGCTCACAGGATAATTTCTCTTTTTCTCTGCAAATCCTAGAGATTATTATGCTAGAAAATCCCAGCACATGAGATGTTTCTGAATTATACAGACCAGCATATCTCACTCCAACTATGTATAGAGAGATAGATAGATAATTTTGTGTAGTAAAAAACTGAAAATTACAGCAACATTATATGTTGTATGTATTTGTATGTATTTATGTCTATACTGATTAATGTGTGAGCTAAAATCACCTTTAATGGCTTTTGGGCTGGGGATTTTGACAAAGTGACATAATTGTCTCTACATTTAATGTTATAATAATAGTACCCACCCACTGGAAAAGAGAAACATATTTAACAACGAGGGTGTGAAGCCAGAGGAAGCTGGGTTTGATATCAGAGATAGCCTGCCTGTGTGAAAAAGGAAGGGAGAGGAGAGGGTGTAGTGAAGGACGGAGGAAAGGAGGGAAAAGGATTGCAGCTGTGCGCCTGAATTGGTGCTTTATTCAGAGTTCGGACACGTCAAAAACAGGATATGTTGGGGTGGGGTAAGGAAGAGCTGCTGCTGTTTAACAGTTTAAAGGGTCAGCTCGGAAAACATTAAAAACAGTTTGCTTCAAGGGGGACTTTTTCTGGTTATGATACAAACAGCTCACAGTGAGGTCAGTCCGTTATCAAGAGTGAAAAAAGGACTTTTAGAGAAGCTGCAGCTGATTTTCACACTGAGATAGAGGGGTAGCATATTTAAAAGCTTGGATGCACTGAACTAAACTGTCTGCACAAGTTGAGGTAACTGAACCAGTAAGTCTTCAATCAGGGCTGACAAAGCAGGCCTTAAAAAAAGTCCACTTCTCATTTGAACTTCATAAATCATAAATATCAACAAGTTTGTGAAGTTTGTCAGCAAAATCACATCAGTTTCTGGTAATATTATAGATTTTTGCTGTTACAATGTTTGTCTTTATCAGCCTCATTCCTCTTTTTTCTGCATATCAAGTAATTTTAAACGAAGAATAGCTCTCTTAATTTAACAGCAGAAACTAGAAAACATGAAAACATTTAAAGAGGAGGGCGCTAAAATCGTAATGTCAAAGCAGGCTACAGTTTACCTGATCGACTAAAGGGTTTAGGAACAAAATAAAGAAAGAGAAGCTATAAGAAGCTGCTGGAAAGTCATAAAAGCTCAAGGTAAATGGATGTAACCTGCGTGCTGCTTTCATGGCGTTATAACGGCTTTTGAATGAGCACCCTGACACAACGTGAAAACACCTGCACAGAGGGAGAGCAGTGGGCAGCGATGGAGATTATGTCACTCTGTGCAGCACCCACTGGAGAGGAGGATCCTGGACCAGACCGTGATGGGTGTGCGTCATGTTCTCGAATCAAGCCCACCATCTCACACAAACACATACACACTGACTCATGTATGTACACAGAAATGTCACACACACACACACACACACGCACACTACAGAGTGCTCTGTGTCTTGATAGCCTAACTGAAAATCACCAAGGCAACTGAACACTGATAGCACTTTGTGCCAGTCTTGCGCTCCACGTCGCTCTGAGCAACATAAAACCAACAAAAAGCTGTGATAACAACAATAATGTTTCATTTTTAAGCACTTTTTTTCAAACTCATGAACACCTTGTAATCCTTGAAATCTGCTCACAAATACCCGACAACACATTTTCTATCCAAACCAAGAAGACGGGGTTCCTTAAAAGCTCTCACCTGCAGCAGGTGGCCCCGGGCGGACTGTAGGGCAGAGAAATGCCTGGAAACTGGACGCACACAGCTCACTTACAGTCCCCATCACACCAGTCAGGAGTTTCAGTGTTTCAGTATCCTCTTTGCAGCATCTTCTTTTTACTCGTCCTTAAGCCTGCGTCATGTTTTACTAAAAGCAACTCTGGACTCCTTGGGGAAAAAAAAGGCGGTTTTCGCTCCTGACGGCTACCAGACTCTGACGAACTCTCAGAAAAATACTCTCCACTCGCTCTCCCCCTCTCTCTCTCCCTCTCTCACGCTCTCTCCTCGCTTTTGATCACACACTTGACCTCACTCGTGTATCAAAACCCATCCACGTCTACCACTGCACACACACAGACACACACACACACAAAGGAATCTCGCACTTTAGGGTTTTGAAGAAGTACAAAAGGATACCTATACTGATTATGAAAACTGAAGCAGGCGGTGTCCCTATAAACAGTTGTTGAAGTATTCTTGGAGCTGATGACAAATGTACACACACATGCAAACAGCCTCATATCATCCTGCGTTACTCCCCCACACACACATCAGAGCCCAGTTTAGTTTAGTCAGAGCTGAGTGAACGTACACATATAAAGATAGAGCTGGAAGAAAGATTGCACTAGTGTATGAAGTCCTATGTGTTAAGCAGTGGGGGGTGGGGGGTATGTGAGCATCCAAAAAGTATTTGAGTCTCATTTAGATAACCTTGACTAACCCATTTGGAGGTCTCGTGACATAGTTCTCATTGACTTATGGTGGAAAAAATGATCACAAAGTCATTTGTGCAGAATAATGCTTATTACTATGTACTAATCATTTTTGCCCTTGGGCCCCCTATCAGATTCATTCAGCCATAGCTTTAGTGTATGAGTTTTTTTTAGCAGCAAATTATTCAGCTCTAAGGGTGGTGTCTGAAGCTGGTAACTGTCAAATGAGTAAGCTTTTGGTTATGGGATATTGTGGAGTGTTTATTACACCATTAATCCTCCGGATTAAGGGTCAGAGATGTTTTATTTGGTATCACATAATAGAGCCCTTTAAAAAAGAATAACTAATGGACAAAAAAAAGAATGTTTTGTTTTTGTCAATGAAGGTCTGAAGGATAAGTTTTAATAAGTGTAGTATCAGTACAAAGGTAGCGACACTGAAGTTCACAGCATTAATGTCAGCAGCGTTTGAATAGCAGTGTCAGCAGTAATAGAAGCACCAGGCTCAATCAAAACCACTTCCTAGCAGAATGAAAAAGCCAGACAAAACAACATTGTGCAAAGACGTGTGAAAAATGTCAGCAGTTGTTGTAGCACTCCTTGCATGAGGTTCCTGTATAGACCAAATACTTAAAGCTAAATATAAACTGCATCTGCCATAGAGGCCCAGTGCCACCACTTAGACAAACAATGGCTGAGCTGGCGAGTCTTTTAATTCACAGCATCTCTTCTCTTTCTTTGATTTTCTCTCACACCATTTCCTATACCTCTATTTCTCTCTTTCACCCTCCTCACTCATTAAATTTGTTTGATACGGTTCTCTCCCGTTTGTCTCCCTGTAGAGCCGACCTCTTTGTGTTGCACTTGACCTCATCCACTCTTGAACTTTTTGTGCCACTTATCGCTCCACGATGTGTGCCTCTTTTTCTCTCCCAGAGCTTCTGTCCTCTCTCTCTGTGCAGATGAACAACCAGAATTAGTTTCTCTGTTCGACTTTGTTAACCATACTTATAAATGCATGTATATGCATATACATATATATATATATGCAACTAACTCTAGAAACCAGGCACCAGAGGTGGCACTTAAAGCAGAAAAAGAGTGGGCGGTGTAATGTAAGCAGCTGCAGTGAACCTTTAGGTGATTTGCATATCAAATTAAAAAACACAACACAGCATTAGGCTTTGTTGGTCAGTGAACCACAGTCTGCATATTAATCAGCATTTCAGTTGATAAATCCTATTCTGTTAAAACTTCTTCTGTTTATCATTCAAACTATTTCAAATATAAAAACAATAAACAGAATCTGATAGGTGGGTGATGCACCGGGGCTCACTGCACGTCTTCCCCCCGTTTTTTTGCTTTGCACACACGAGTTTATGCAAAAATATTAAAACATCATTGTTCACGTGGCAGACGTGACATTAAAGTTCATTAAAGCAAAATCAAAGAAGTACTGAGAAGTAAAAGTTATATTTAAGTAGAAGTAACAATGGATACTATGTGCAAATTATCCACCATATCCTTCAAGCCATTAGGGCAGACTCTTACTGGCTTCTTTTATGTCTCAAATGGAGACATGCAAAGTTCACATTGCATCTTTCTGATGGCTTTGTTACTGTGAATGCATCTCTCATCTTCACCTTTTCAGGGCATCTCAATCATAATCACTTCATCAGTGAGCCGGGGGAGTCGTGCCCTTGATTGGGTGTCTGAGTCGAGTTTGGCCACAGCCTTCATCCTCAGCTCAGTAGATGCATCTATCACTGCAGGGGACTGGGCATCATCTGGTTGGCTTAAACTGCTCTTTCCTACAAGGGTCGGCTTAGTATGTCCATACTGGTCTCTACTGCTCCCATGGCGTTGTAGCCTCTGGATCTCCAGCTTTGATAGAAGAATAGAATAGAATAGAATAGAATAGAATAATCCTTTAATTGTCCCACAAGGGGAAATTTGGGTGTAACAGCAGCAAGAAAGACACATATACAAACAAACAGTACACAAGACACAGAACAGAAACGTACACAATTTTTACATATTTACATATTTACATCAAGGATAGTAGCAGTAGTGATACAAGCACCATCCTTCTCACGGAAAGTAGGAAAGACTGGACTCTTTATCGTTGATTTATTTATTGAGTTTTTGGTTCCTGTTGTATTTTTTTGCTTTCTAGTTTCTTTCTGCCTTGTTTATGTTGCAGTGCTTTCTATGTTCCCTCTATTTCAACTATTATTAAAGTCTGACTTCTGTTTTTTGTTTTTCCCCAACTTCTATCACTGTCATCATGTTGCTTCTGAATGGAGCAGGCAGTTGTATTCAGAAAGGTTAAAAAGGCTGTACGCCACCTCAGCACTAAGAAGGTGACACATCAGGCTAGCTTCTAGACCTTTTAAGACACTCTCGGGTTGATTGTTGTTGTAGTGCAGAGACAGAGATGAATTTATTTCATTTGCGAGTTGTTATCATGGAAACGCTGGTTTGCTGTTGAAGCATAGACGATGCTCTGAGCAAAAGTGCACTGATGCAACACCGAACGACAGTTGCACAGAGACAAGTTTCAGTGAGCTCAACAGTTATCTGGAAATGATGAACTATGTGAAACCTTTTTTTCCCCTCCTCCTTTGTCAGCTGCTGTCATCATTCACATTTGTAGTGTCACACAGCTAAATTAAAGTATGTCAACAGCTGTTAGACAGTCACTGTGAAATTAGCACAAACAGTCATGGTCCTGATTACAATTTATCTTGTAATGACTTTAGTCTGCCTCACTTTTCCCCAAGAGCCTCCAGAGATTTCTCAAATTTGTCAACACGTAGAGTAAAACTCGCAGTTTCTGTTGCAACGAGAGAATTTCCTTTGGGATGAATAAAGCTTTCTCTTTCCTGCTTGGTGTAACACTTTGATAGTCCTCTCACTTTCTTATTTGTTTTGTTTTGTTTTTTTGTTTTTTAACTGGAATATCTCACTGAACTCTATACATTACTGTGATATTTGGCTTGCTGTCTCCAGAGGATGACTTGTAAAAACTTTTTTCCCAGACTTTCTCCAACACTTTTGTTTATGATGAAATCCCAAGAAAATGTATAGCGTAGCATTATTCACATAAGCCTTGGGAAAACGAAAATGAGAAATGCTGAAAGAAAATGCTGGCTTGTACATTTTAAAAATGAACCTGATCAAATTGGGAATGTGTTACAACCTCAAAAGTGTGGTTACCTTCAGATTTAAAATAAGAACAGGGAACAGTTAAAGGTCTTAGATAACAGATAACTGCTGGCAGTCTGATGTATGTATGTAGGGACCTGATGCCAAAGAAAGGAGGTAAGAACTTGGCGTTTTTCCTCTTGTTCCATTTTCTGTCTTCCTCTGAATGACCTACTCTCTACTGTGTACATCTTAGTATAAAATCCTGTTATTAAATCTCATAGATATTCTCAGTCCTATGTGTTTTGAAGAGGCAGCTGTGCTTGAACTGAAGACACCTGGATTTATTTTTAAGGTTTGTTTCATCTTCTTGCCTTCAGCTCCAGCGCTTAAACACCATCATGACCTGGATGGATGAGAACCTACACAGATGCTATGTCTCCTGATGGCCACTGGGTGGCATTATAACTACACAATTACAGCAGCCTGTGTGGAAACACGAACGTGCAGTGCAGCTATATGATCAAAAATTAAATGATGATGGACCAAACTGATTCGACTTTTATTTCACTGGGCAAAAAGACATCAGCTGTAAGAGTTTACTATGAGAGTGTGACATCGTGTGACTGCAGAGGTTGTGGCTCAGAAGGTAGAGGAGGTTGTCTACCTCCTAAGAAGTGAAAGGCCAGACAGTTGATCCCCGGCTCCAGTCTGCATGTTCATGTATCCTCGAGGAAGATGCTAAACCCTGAGATGCATCTGGGCTACAACTGGGATCATCACTAATGATGATCAGCCCTCACGCGGTTAAAGGCGGGATCTTCTATCATCATCTTTATTGTCACTGAGTATATTAGCAAAATCACATAATAACACATCTCCATTTTTCATCAAACATGCTGCTTTCGCAACACTGATTTGAAATCACCACAAAGTTGCACGTATGAAACTTTACTTGTGAGCTGTTGTTGCTCTAAAAATGTTACACAGTCAAACTTCTTGTTGTTTTCCTGTAAGCTCTGGATTTGCTTCACGAAAAGATGTCAACACTCGGTGACGCAACTTCATTGTCACCTTGTCTCCTCATTTGATCCATCAGGAAAAAAAAGATTATAATATGTAAAATAATAATTTTATTTTGCATTTGAGGATGAAAACGTATTTTATCTCTGAAGAAAGCAACATGTAACAGAAAGTTTAATCTTTGATTTGATATTTCATGTGTACACTTCTAATGGTTTAGTTCCTCCTTTTGTCTTCACCGAGTTGACCGACCATGATTGCAAAGCAGAGGGTGCCGCAATAACACGCCAACATCACACACTCCAGACTTACCCAACAGGTTCCGACACAAAGAGGAACAGAAAATGTATTGAAGAGAAATGACATGAACGTACATATACATAAACATTCCCTTAAATATATACCAAGTTGACCTTAGAGAGAAAGCTCAGAGTAGGAAGAAGTGAAATCCTCTCTGGCACAGGATGATTTATACAATCCTGTTGAAATTACCAAGAAGAGAATGAACAGAGATGACAAAACCGCCCAATCTGGGCTCTGCCTGCACATTTCTCAAATAGTTTCCTAGCTGAGTCGACCACCGCATCTACTCGCCCTTCTCTGTCCAGCCTCGCTACTCACTCCACTCTCACATTTGGAGGACGTCCCTCACACACCGAGCACCTCGGTGGGAAATTAGCAGAAGCCAAATGAAGGCAGAGACTGACTGCTTAACACCAGTTTTAAAAATCTTTGGATATCACCAGTACTAGAATTAAAATATACATGAGTGCGGCAACAAAGCAACCATTTTAATTTATATCTGAAGGAATTTGTAAGAATGTGAGAAGTGCATTGTTTACCTTTGTTTTGACCCCCAAACGTCCCCAGGCATCCTGAGGACCTTCTGAAGGTTTCAGGTGGCACCAAATATGATTGAGAGGATGTATATCAACCTTTATTTTAGATTATAGTTTGCATGTCAGGAGGTTAAACATTTTAAATAAAGTTATTCGTTTTTATAGTATTAATCTTATGTCAATAAAGTCTATTGTGTCTTTTTGCCTTTTAACTAAAGTCCAAGTTTAGTTGACAAGGTTAGCCCATTCTGAGGTACAAGCTTGTAGCTTCTAGTTAATTTCAGAGGCAGCTGCTGAAACCAAGTGCCAGCTGTGGTCTTTTCTTTTCTGGTTATGCTTTGTGTATCTTTAGATTTGGTGAAGAAACCTCTGGTTCATTGGTAATCCAGCCACTTTGGGGCATTCTAACACTGCCATTTACACTCACTGACCCTCTGTTAGCTACACCTGCTCATTCACACAAATATCATGTGGCAGAAACTTAAAGCATTCAGGCATTTGGGCCTATCCAAGAAAAAATGTAATTTAAGTGACTTTAAATGTGGTGTGGTTGTTGTGCCAGACTCATTTGAGTATTTCAGAAACTGCTAATCTACTAGGTTTTTTCGCACACAACCAGTTTCCCAAGCTGGGACAAGTTTGGGAGTTTACAGAGAATATTCTGATAAAGAGAAAATATATCCAGTAAGCAGCAGGTCAGTCCATTCATCCGTCTTCAGTGTCTCTGGGGACGGAAGTCTGTTTCAGCTGTCAAAGGTTGAGAGTTGAGGCAAATCCCGGACAGGATGTCTGTAGCAGGCCTTCAGTGAAAATCCCCAATTGATGCCAGCAGGCAGAGGGTAGAGAACAGACTGCTGTGAGCTGATAGGAAGGCAACAAAAAGGGTCAAAAACTGACTCCATCATAAAAGATGGAACTGTATCAGTGGTTCAAGCTTCTGCTGGTGGTGTAATGGTGTAGAGGTCATTTTCTTGACACACTTAGGACCCCTTAGTATCAACTGAGCATGATTTAAACACCAAAGCCTAGCTGAGTATGGTCACTGACCATGTCCATCCTCCTATGACCACAGCATACCTATCTTCCAATGGCTGCTTCCAGCAGGACAACACAACATGTCACAAAACTCAAGTCATCTCAAACTGGCTTCTTGAACATAAGAATGAGTTAACTGTACTCAAACAGCCACCAGCTCTCCATCCAATAGAGCACCTTTGGGATGTACAAATCTGCAGCCGCTGTGCGAAATTCTGAGAAATGTTTCCAGCACCTTGTTGAATCTATGGCATGAAGAATTATAGCAATTCTGAAAGCAAAAGGGCCGACCCAGCACTAGCAAAGTGTAAATAATAAAGTGGCCGTGAGTGTGTATATAAGCCTTTCATACAGCGCTTGATTCTCTAAAGTTTATCGACCTCACATCCATTTATAATCACCAGCTGAGTTAACATGTATGTCATTGGACTGTGGGAAGAAGTCGAAAGAAACCCACACAGACACAAGCAGGATGTGGTTAGTGTGATACTTACTTGATCTCCCACTTGAGGAGAAATGACAACACACAGGCAGCGTGTACTCTTTGAAACTTGTGTTTTTTTTTTATTTGATAATACTGAATACTTTGTCCTTCGCCCGGACTTACACAAAGCATCAAACACATGCACAGTCCTCTATTCACACAAGGAACCCATTTCCCATTTCTCTACACCTTTCTCCGGTTAATCGCTCTCACTCTCACGTTACTCCAGCGCAAGAGGACCTTCGACACTACACCTAAAGACATCGTAGACAAAGACAGCGAAAACACACGCACACACACACTCACAAAAAACCCAAAAAAGACAGGTATAATAATAACACTGAAAAAAATACAAAGTAATGGAAACTGGAAAGAGTTTACTTTTAAATTATGCCTCTAATACTCCATCATATATATATTTTTTGTTAATGTAGCTTGAGGTTTATAAAACAGCACTGTAAACATTAAGTAACTGCTTTCTAGGACAGCGATAAAGCTTTCATTAATAACTGGAAGGAGCAAGAAAGTCAAAGCTAATATTAAGCGTATAAAGACCTTATTTTTTTTATTACTCGTGAAATGAACCGTCTGCAAGAATATATCATGAAAACTGCTGTTTGCATTTACAATCAACAGATAATACAAAGACACTGAAATAACATCCCCGGAGCGCTTTTTTTGTTTCTCTTTCACACATAAAATCTGCAAAAAGATCCCTTTTATCCAAACCTTTCACACATCCACTTTTTTGTTCACTGCAAGTACTACTTTATATGTTATGACAGAGATAGCAAGGGATATGCTCGCGGTTTTTTCTGAATATGAATCACCAAAGCACTCAAAATGGGCAAAAAATTCTGCACCTGAGGTGGATCTGTCGGTCGGTCGGGGCGAACGATAATATCTGTCACATCAGAGTGTTCAGGCTCTTGTCTTTACTGGAACTCATCCTCAAAAAGTGCAAATCTAGTTCTAAAGCAGTAAATAATAATAATTATTATTATCAAGTAACAACAAAAGTATATGCATAGGTTCCCTACAGCTACATAACAAAGAAGAGGGGAGGAGGAAGTCTGAGAAATTTGAGATATTTCTGATTGAACTCTGGGGCAGTGGAGAGGTGGTGTTTAAATTTAGAGCGCTCATCTTCACGCAGCATAGACTGGTCCAGTGAGGCCGGTGACGGTCGCAAAAATCCCCACCCAAAGAAACCAGAGAAGATCATCAGCCGTGCAAGATGATTCACGATCTTTTTAAAGAAAGCGTGTCGTCGTGTGGGCGTGAAAAAAAGTTCCCGGTGGAGACGATGAGAAAACTGTGAATTAAGAGTGCTCGGAGAGAGAGGGAGAGGGGGAGACAATCATTTTAAACAAAATGAAATGAAAAAAAAAAATAAAGGCAACTTGGAATTTGGCTTTGGAATAAAGAAAACTGGAGGATGAGGTAATAAAAGCAGGAAGATGATGGATAACCAATGGCTGTCTGAATACTGGGAATTGATTGGTGGAGATCAGAGCTGTTAAAAATTGCTTTGAAGGGGCAGGAAGTGCTCTGTCTCACTGAGAATTTTTATCCTCCTGACGCCAGCCTCAGGAGGAAGTTACATCACTTGACCAGTCTATGTCTCATGATGCTGTTTTGTTGTTTTTACAGAGCTGCTGTGTCTGAGAACAACCCCAGAGCCTCTCCAAACATAAAGAGTGGCAAAGGGTTGTTTTCAGACCAGCAGGTCATTTCTGTCACATTAGCTTTGCCTTTTTTTTTTAATTATAAAAAAAAAAAAAAAAAAAAAAAAAATCACTTTATTTCATTGGAATTGTGTACATTTATCTCCGTCAGGCTCTGCGGCGTGCAGTCGCATGTGCTTAGGGGTCCTCTGCATCCAGGAACTCCTTTTTGGGTGGTGCAACGCCGCGGTACCAGGAGCAGGAGCCGTCTGCCCTCTTGACGCAGGCGTAATGGTTGGCTTGGCGACCGTGCACCTGCTTCTCGATCATCAGGTCTGTCCACAGGCACTCCTCAGGAGCTGAGATTTCACAGGGCAGAGAGGGACAGCGCACAATCTGCAGAAACACAGCACAATCTGCTCTTTATGACATCAAACTATCAGAGATGGGTGTCACCTGAAATACCACTGCTGTTAGAAGACCATATCAAATATGCCTTAAGGTCTAATCCTCCAGATTTTCATTAAATCAAGCCTCAGTTTTGCTTCTGATGGATAACTTTCGCTGGCACTGGCAAGGCCAGCGTGCTCATATTACCCAACATCTACCAGGAATTTACTGGAAATGTTACAGCATGTAATCTGGAGTAATTTTATCAGCCCGAGTAGCTGTGGTTACACGCACACATTTTTTCCTCCTGACTGAACTCACGTAGATTTAAGATATCAGGGCAACTGTTTACATAAGTTTTGACTGTAACACGGTTTGGTGTTTAGGCGGCCATGTATCAGTAGATATGCTTTCTTTTTGGCATCTCCCTGAAGATGGATAGCCATCACCTGCTCAGTGTCTTCATTATGACAGTTTTAACTCTTTGGAGTTTTAATACAAACAAACTCTCTGCCCAGGGGCAGCTGAGCTTGGAAGCTGCTATTTTTGGAAAAAACAGAAGTGTATGTGTCCACAGTTACTTCAACAAGGTACAGCCACTTCTGGGAAGAATGTGGCATTGTGTTAAAACACACCTGAATGCTCCAGACCAACAAACTGCCAAAATTCCTATGACCGAAGTAAGAGTGTACTTGGATTGTACCTACATGACCGTAGCCAGAGTTTACTGATTTATCTCTCCATTTAGAGAACTTAAGCAAACAGAACAAGCCACTATTTGTGCTTCAAATTCAAAGTGTTCAACTTGTGAAACACTAAGGGGCTTTTATTGTAAAACACCCAAAAACATTTGTCATCACAAAAGTCTCAGATTATTGCCATTTTTAACTTTTAATGAAATAGATCTAATAGATAATTGCCTAAATCATCATTACATTAATAATGAATCATTTGAGACCCTCAAAGTTTTCCATCAGCTGTGTCCTGTAACATTTTGTAGTTCGCAAAAAAAGTTTGCCTGTCTTAAAAGTAGAGCGCCCTCTGTAGGAATTTAGTAAAATGAAAATACACACCTATAACAATCATTTGCTATAAGATTTGTTAGCATAAGATTGCCTTCTGTTGGTTTTTGAGGTACTGGTTAAGCTAGGTTTTGCCCATGTGCACCATAAAGACTGTAAATCTGCCCAACAGCACCTTTAAGGGTCGTTAATCAATATATTACTTTGTTCGTATTAAACATCCAAAAAGAGATCAGAGTGTGTACAAGCAATCCCTGTGAGGTGAAAGCTCAAGGTTCAGTTCTTTATACTTATGCCGGTGTATGACTTCATAGAGAAGAGATAATCATAATATGGTCATCTCAGCGCAGAAGCACAGAAATCCTGCCCACCTGAGCCTCAAACCTTATGTTTGCGAGGCAGCCAAAAAGAAGGAAGAGGGCTTACAATGGCTTGTGGATGAGCTATAAGATCACCGATTATTTTGAAAGAATACAATCAGTATAAAGAAAATATGGAGGTTGAAAACGTGTAAGACGTTCCTTTTAATCTCTAGAACAATTAATAAAGAAAACAAGAGTATTCAAGTTACATTTACTGCTCTTTTGTTTGTTCCCCTGAATCGTGCCTCATCTTGTTTGCTCTGCTATGTCTGGATGTGTAGTGCAGGAAGTGAATAGCTGTCTTTTTTTTCTCCACGCCACGGCCCTCTGCTGCCTTACCTTGCAGTCACAGCCCATCTGGTAGCGCTGGCTGAGGCTCTTCTTCTGGGTGGTGCTCAAGGAGTCCCAGGGCATGATGTAATCACACAAAGTCACATGCATGCTGCCGCTGGCCTCGGCCTTGCCTGTATAAAAAAAAAGAAAAAGTACACGTGTGACAGACAAACTTCAGACATAACAATACGCATGGTAAACACCACCATCACCAAGACCAGGGTGCATCAGTATAAATGTTCTGGAAAAAATCTGAACTTGTAAACATCAGATGACAGATTCGTGGAAAACCACTGATGAAATCTGTTACTTTCCAGACTGGTGCCTGCAGGCGTCAACACGGGCCACCTGTCCTCGCCAAGAGCTTGTGTTTATGTTTCGTGCACAAAGGGGCACCAGTCAAAACAAGCGGATATTTCGAGATGAGATTACAAATCTATGGAGGCTGCACCCCCTCCACTTTGCCACTATCTGTCTGCATAGCAGCTCTCAACACGCATGCCCTCGCAGACGGGACTGACTCACATTTCAATGCAACTCCTCTACTCGTTAACCCTTCGAACTAAAGAAACGATGAATCATTCTGAAAGATGCCCCGGTCAGCAGAAATCTAACTTTCTTTCCCACTGCACAAAGTCCCTACATCTTGAGAAAAGAGAGTCGGGGAGAAAATGCTGGCTTCAGCAGTTCCTCCTCTTACAACTCTCTGTAATTACGGGCCAGTGTTTGCGGGCGCATCTCTGACTGTGATGGAGAAACCAGAGCACGAATGACATCACGATCCTCTGTGTCTCCGCTACTCTGCAAACTGAGTCTCATTCTGACGCTGCAACTGCCTATCTTGCTTTAAAAATCGAAACAACCACCACAGGAAGGAAGCTGTGTCTAGGTATAATTATATTTGATGGGCAACACATTGGTGTGCCTCACAACAAGAAGGTCTTGGGTTCAAATCCAGGAGCTGGCTGGGCCTTTTCTGTTGAGGGTTGCATGTTCTCCTCATTTCCTTCCACAGTCCAGAGACATGCACATCAGGGGTGATATTAGGGTGATATTAAAGCGGCTGTAGATGTGAATGATTGGCTGTCACTGCCTTATGACAGACTGGTGACCTGTCCAGAGAGTACCAAAGAGGTGCGGAGCTGAGGAAAGGCTGTCGGTGGAGCTGTGGGTGGCCGCATGGTATAAGATAAGATAAGATAAGATAAGATAAGATAAGATAAGATAAGATAAGATAAGATAAGATGACCTTTATTAGTCCCACACGTGGGAAATTTGTTTTGTCACAGCAGGAAGTGGACAGTGCAAAAGTTATGAAGCAAAAATTAGAATAAAATAAAATAAGAATAAATACAGTATACAACTGTAAAGAATAGAATAAAATAAAATACTATATACAGTAGAATAAAATAGAATAAAATATGCAATAAGATAAAAATAGAATACAAGTGCTATATACAACTCAGTAAAAATACAATATATACGATATATAGCCCACAGAGGGCACCAACCATAAAAATATAAAACCCAAACAGGTCAAAATGATGTTAAGTGCTTTATGAAAAACAGCAAATTATAAAGGATACTCTCATGTGTCATAAGAAATATACAGTGGTACCCCGACTTACGAATACCCCATTTAATGAAAAATTCAAGTTACGAAGGCACTTAACGGCAATATTTCTGCCCGTGTTACGGCAAAATGCCTGCGTAACGAAATCCGCTGGCTCTGATTGGCTGAGCCCAGAATGCCTACAATGCCCACAATGCCTTCCGAATCATGTGACAACCCCCTTGGCTTTCGTACTTGCGCTTCGCTGTTCCACTTGAACAACGTATTGTTGTTGCAGTTAGCAATTAGCCTATAGCCTATCGTTCACTCAAAAGGCACGATGGGTGCTTCGACTTACGAAAATTTTCGACTTACGAAAGACCCTCGGGAACGAATTAATTTCGTAAGTCGGGGTTCCACTGTACAAAGAAATGAAAAATTAGAGAAAAAAAAAGAAAGATAATCTTCGTGACTCATCTACTCAGATTTTTTGTGCTTCTGTGTTCTGAGTACTGCAACGGACTAAAGATCTACTAGTAACTAACAGACAACTTTGTAGATAACGCGGGTAATGAGCTAATCTAATCAAAACTGCTCATATTCCCATATGCGTCTGGTCTGTTTAGTAATGACTGGAAACACAGAATCAAAGCCATCCATCCTGTCTTTTATCTGCCTGCTTATTTAAAGAGCATTAAAGTATAACACATTATTTAACTGTAAAATACTGTTTCATTCAAACAAAACTTACAATTATGTTCTAGACTCCTTTTTTGTCCAGTATCATTTACTATATAAATATTAACCGTTAAATATTTCCAATTTATTCTGCTTATCCAGGGCTGGGGTCTAACCTGGGCTCTTCCTTTGTTGGGACGTCCCCGGTACACTTCACCCAGGAGGGATCCTTGTCATCCTGACCCACCTCAGCTGACTCCTTTCGATGTGGAGGAGTAGTGGTTCAACTCTATATCTAAGCAAGGGATTGGCCAGTCCCAAAGTGAGAATCATACTAAGCTAAACCAACTAAGGCCTCTGTCAGACAGGCCTAGAGACTGGTCATTGATCCACTAGGGAAAAGTATGCATTTCCCAACCAGTTTCTGAGTGGTTACAATACAGAAACTGTGACTCTTTAAAGTAAAAGTTGCACCTTTTGAAATGTGTTGGGTAAAATATTTAGGCAAATTTTATTCTGTGCAAACTGGGGACAACTGTACTAATCTCCCAGCGACAAAAGCAATCACAAGGGCCTTTGTGGTGGAGCACCCTCTTGCTGGAGCAGGAGGAGACTAGGTATGGAAACCAATTTTTATCTGGAACTGGGAGTACACTGGCTTGTGGCCCCACTGTGGATGGGTTAACTCTAAATATTGTCAGCTAATGCCCAGCTGTGTTTTGGATTTCTACTATCTCTACAGAAGTTAGAGGTCAGAAGCCTCTAACTTCTGACCCTTTAGCAGAAGAATAAGCAGTTTATCAACTTGTCGCTAACTCTGTTTGTCTGTTGTTTGGGCAGTGGGTTTCAGAGCTTTTCCTCTAAAGACAAGCAGCTGCCTGCTGTGGCTGACAACGGTGCTATTGAGACACTGACGCCAAAGCCAAACTGTAAAGCTGTGGTCAGAAAGGTAAACAATTGGCTGAAATTTGTTGCTCTGAGTTTAGAAGGTTTGTTCACCACTTCAAGTTACTCTGTTGACTTTAAGGCAGTCACGTGATGTGCTGTTAGTGTTAAATAATGACTACAGCTGGTTTCAGTTTACAAATTTTGAAAAATGACGCAGATGTTATGCAGATGTAAACAGTCACTAAGGCATAAAATACCTCAGGAGCTTAAGCTGTACCACAACAGACAAGGTCCCTCCCAGTCTCCACGGGATTTAGCCAGCAGAGTATCATTACCTATAATAACATAAACAGCTGCTCCACCAACATGCAAAATTGCCCACTACTCTTTATCCGATCTCAGGTTTGTCTGCCCGGCTGTTTGCACCTGCAGGACCATATCTGATTATCTGTTTGCATGTTCTGTGCTGTGCTTCTCTCTGTCTGTGCATTCTTTCACTTTTTGTTTTATATAATGACGTATAGTTTGTATACATCATTATACCTATCCCTCCGACAACAGCAGCTTCTTTTCCACAAGCTAGTTGAGATTATCAAATTTCATTTGAAGTATTATATCCGAGAGAGAGGGGATATTCACACAAACCTGAGATCAGATACTCCTTCTTGCCAGTGGCATCAAGGGTGACGCCACAAACGGCGGACACGGGAGCAGTGAAGACAGATTCGATGTCCTGGGTAGGTCCCTTGAACATCTGAAAATAAAACACAGTGCACAGGGTATTAATAGCGGACTCAATGTCAAACCTTTTTGGCTAAAACAGTGAGGATATTCTTACCTTGATCTGTTTGACCTCATACTGGATCCTCTTGATGGGGTTCCCATAGATGTCGTTCCCAGAATCCACTTCTCTCTCTCCCACCACCTTTGCTCGAATCACTGGTTGGGAAACACAGAAACACGGCGTCAGAGGCTGCAGGAATTCATCGTATTTACTCACTGAAGCTTTTATTGTTGTCTTTCATACCAATGAACAAAAAAGTAGAAACAAAAAAAGTCAAAATGATTCCCACTAAAAAGGATAAAAAGGGAAACCTGCTAATGTTTGTTGGGTAACGGCTAAAACTTTGGATGCAGGCCCCATAAGCCCCATACTGTAATTGGTGTTGGTCTGCATGTCCACCAATTAGGTCAAAAAGTAAATGAATGAAACTAACTCCCCCCTAATTAAGTTAAAGTAACTCACAAATGAAGCAAAAGGTTAAACAAAAGGTTAACAACTATGTTACAAAATATCAGTTTCCTTTAATCAAAGCTGAAATTTACAAGTTTGTATACAAACAAATGCATTTCGACAGGAATCACCCCATCACTGATTTAGCAACTGTAAACCATCTGTAACTTAAAAGGGACCTACGATGCTTCTACTTATTTTCAGTTTTACATACACTGTTACATGGCGTTAAACATGGCCAAAGTTTCGAATAACGAGAACAGTTCATGTACAAATAATGTCTGTGATCAATGTTCACACATCAGCCTGCTCTAAACACACAGTTTAGCATAGTTTTTTTCTACTTGTAGTTCTGTGTGATGTCACTGAGAGCAGACATCCCTAATATGCTGATGTGCTGAGGTGTGTTGATCAAATCTTCTACTTGTGAGGAATAGCCGCCTGGACAAAGAGGCTTAAAAGGAGGCGTAAACTGGTGTCCCTAAAGGACACGATTAAATTCAGTTGTAGTATATACAGCGTCAAATCACAACAACGGTTTCCTCAAGGTACTTTATGCTGTAAGGTAAAGACTACAATAATACAGAGAAAACCCCAACAATCCCAATACCTTATCAGTGAGCAGCTGGTGAGAGTGAAAAGGAAAAACTCCCTTTTAACAGGAAGAAACCTCCAGCAGAACCAGGCTGCAGCAACTTGGCAACCAGAAACCACACATGTCAATACAATTCAGTAACGACAGATGAAATAAGCGCTGGCAGAGGGAAGTGGGTGGGTACATTTCTGAACTTCAGGATGAGCAATTGAAGTTTGTACCAATGGATAAGGACAATACTGTTAACGAGAGGGTGTCCAAAGTGACAGGTGACTCATATCATCCGTGATAATAGCGGCAGAAATTTTACCATGACATAAAAATGTCACGGTGATATATCATTGCTAAAGCAACACCATACTAGAGCAGGGCGATATGGCCAAAAATATTTATCACGATATATATTTGAAAAATTGCGATAACGATATAACTGACGATATAATTGATGCGAGACAAAATACAACTCCACAACATTACTAGCGCAAAAAGACATCCTTCCATTTATTTTCACTTAAACAAGAAGCTGGTTTTTATGTGCATTAAAGCTATATAAAAATTTAACAGTGCAAATGCAAATTCCTTGCTGAAAGTTTAACCAAAAGGCATTTCCAGTAGAAATGGGCTGACATATCCTGAGCATAACCATGTATAATATCCACTGAAGTTAAAAAGAGGTGCTTTGCAACATTAAACTGCAGTGTGCCAAATAAAAAAGTCAAATACGTATTTTTCGGACCATAAAGTCCACAGGATTATAAGGCACATTAAGCGAAACAAAGCAGTCAGATAAATCAAACTTTATTAAACTCATTCTTCTTGCTTCCTCCACTTCTGTACCATTGATTCATTAATGCTGTAGTCTATCACAGCTGCTCTATTCCCATGTTGTTGCAGTATATTAATGACTAACCTCATATTGTGGATTGATTATCTCAGTTGTTCTCCTGACTGAAGTTTGGTCCATTTACAGCATTCTGCCATGCGATTGCATTTGTCTCTAACCATCAGGAACCTTAACGTTAACTTTTATAAGTGGAAAAGTGTTAGCGTTCATCCTCCAGCTTCACTGTTTATGTTATGCTAACATAGCTGTGTCGCTAGCGATCACGTAGCACATCATTATATACCAGGTAGCCCAACTTCAGTAACCCTACAAACGTCACTGCTGTTTAGTTTCCTGTCTTCATTTATGTTGGAAGTGATAGCAGAGCTGTACGTTTGAATTTTTTCAGAAATCTCTCAGTCAGAACATGCTATATCATGCTTAGGTAACTAGCGAAACTAGCGAGCTAACTTCCGCTAGCTTCCTGCTAACTTCTAACTCCGTTAAGTGTAATAAATTCTGTTTTCATGGATGCCTGGAAGTTAAACTTCATAGTTACACCTGGTAAAGCAGTAATGCTGATCGTTTTATTAAAGATGAAAGAATTTAGACAGTTTTTAACTCTCAGTGATGCTACAGTGTTCGTTTGACCTGGAGTTTAGGACCCAGATTACTCCCAGATTTAAGAGCATCTTAGTCCGACAAACACGGCAATAACGACGGCCCGCTTGCATGTTCTGCAAAAAAAATGTGCTTTGTCGTGTATCTGACAGACAAACACCAAACCAGTTCCACATCACTGAAGTTGCACCATTTTTACAAACCAATTCTGGTTCATCTGTTTCACTCAACAATCGGCCATGTGCGTATGAAAACAAAGGCACTGCGCATGCGCGTTTTACTCATATTCTATCGAGATATTTCATTTTCCTATCCTTGCCTAACATTATACCGGTATTACCGTGAACGGTATAATATGGCCCAGCCCTACACCATGCGTTTACTTTTTTCAGTGCACTCAACAACAACACAAGCCCAGATATGTCTGAGATCGAGAACCACATATCAGTCTCCAATGGCAATTTTTGTACCTAAAAGGAGAGCTACTTTAACAACCTCCAACTATGCAAGATATACAAAAAAGTATTTCCACTAAAGATGGAAAACAGCAATGGGTTTTGCCACTTGATGCAAAATACACTTTCAAAAACCAGGCTACAAAAGAGGAGAATCTAGCAGCCTAAATGTAAACAAATAAGTTAAATTAGCATTGCTGGAGCACTTACTAGTTGCACTCTATATCACAGGAAGCCCAAATAGTTACACAACAGGAAATGAGGCCTTTAAGCCACTGGTTAATAAACTTAACCTAAGATACAAAATCCCAGGTTGAAAACATTCTTCAGTCTTATTATGTGACAATACTGTGCAGCTCCTGATGAGATACAAGGTTGGGTTACTTTAGTTACTGTTAAGCTAAAGTGTTGAGCAGTTATTTTATGCTTCTGCTTAGAATTTTACAGTGAAAAAACTGCCAGGCTACTTTTGTGCTCATCACTGACTCATGATGGGTCACACCTGTTGCACTATAATGCTGCTGCTGGTTGTTTCAATAGATTTACACTTGAAATTAAGAAGTTTGCCATAAATGACAGTAGCATCTAAATAAAAGATGGATGTAAAATACCCTTCATTTAGTTACACTTATAACGTCTGCTGCCTGCAAGCATCAAAGTTATCACACATTTTCTTGAAATATCATGATGTAATCTTGAGGCTACGTTGCCTACCCCTATGAGGGACAGCAAATTGCTTTATTTGTGGATCATGAGTTAAGCAAAACTACTTTCGTAGAGTCCAAGAACAATGTTGAGCTGGAAATCATCTCACATTTGAATCTGTTTACAGAGTCACATTTGACAGAATGAACACACACTAATTCCATGCCCAGTACACAGGAAATAATGACATAACCCTATAATAAATACATTTGTTTTAATATTCAGCCACTGACACTCTGTAACTAATAAAATGAACAATACTAACAGACTTTTTTAATCTTCTCCAAAACGTCATTTCCATTGGAACTTATTTCTATGATTGTTCATTTGTGATTTAGCAGACCGTAGTTTTTTTTTTTTTAATGGCACCTTCCGCTCGCACAAGGCCTAATTACACAAAACAAAAAAGAAAGATATAAACATTACCTTCATGTCTTCGATGCCACACAATCTAACAGGCAAACTGGTTTTAAACACTGATTATATAAAGTGTAATAACACTGATATTTTTTACTGCAGAGTTATAAAAGTAAGGCTTATGAATACTGATATCTCAACCTTAATAGTACAGTATACATTATAAATTGGCTAATCCATCATAAATTTATTATGTCTTTTGTTTTTTTCCGCAGCATTTCATCCAATTTTTCTGCTTGTAATTACAACTGAACAAAAGTGAAACCCATAATTACGTTAACTCCCATACAATGTAACACTGCATATTGGCTATGTTCAAAATCTGGCCCTATTTATTATAAAATGCACTACATTTATAATAAATAAGTCCAGATACATGACAGTCATTTTACTTGAGTCATAAAAATTCGCCACTGGTCTCAAAAAAAACAAACAAAGCAGCTGGCAATGTTCACCGCTTACAAAATTGGAGGCCAAAATCAGCATTGCACAGCTCTGATAACGATCAATGATGATGAGTGTTTAGTAATGGGTAGCCACTATATTCTGAGAAATTAACGAGTTAAAAGCATTTCTGAACATACAGCAGTATGCACAAGTACTTTATCTGTATTTTTAAAATTTATTTTATTCTTTATTTTGCCCTTTACTTTCTGGATACTTTGTTTGTACCTGCCAAGGACTTTGACTAATAAATAACTGAGCAACACAATCAGCTGCCTCTCCAGAGGGTGTCTCATCCCGTGGATGAACTCCACTGTTTTGCTCTGCAGCAGGGAATCTTAGTTTTCCACCTACTGCAGTGCCAAATGATGCAGTTGAAGAAAAAAGCATTCAGAGTGAAGACATCGATGACCTTGTCAGCTTGCCGGTGATAAAATACTGATTTAGCTGGTTAGGAGCGACTAGACTTTCAAAATAAGAGTTGCTAGCAAATCATTTTTGGATGGTGTTCTCTCAGACAGACAAAAAATAGAATTGAAATAACTCTGGTACATTGGTGGTCATCATTATACCTCTGTTACCCGCCTAAGTAGGGTCTATGTGTGGAAAACACTGCTTATGACTCTCATTCTCCACATCACAGGCTAAAAAAAAAAAAAGCCCAAACCACCCATCGAGCTGCCTTAAAGTCTCATCCGAACACCACAACAAAATGAATTTCAGCATCTAAAGTGGTCCAGTCAATGAAAACCCAAGCAGAGGTCGCCATCAGCCAACACTAGAGGAGGGCCAGACACATGACTTGGCGTGCAGCACAAACCTTCCTGCTTCAAAACATGACCAGGGAAACCATCACAGGACAAGAGCTGAGGATTAAGAATACAACTTGAAAACTGATATACTGAGAAGGACTTGGCCAGAGGTTTGTTTCTCACCGTGCGTGTGTGTTTGTGCGCGCGCGTGTGTGTATTTTAACGGCCTGACTGACTTCAAGCTTCAACTATGCTTAGGGCATTTATTCAGAATGGAAAATATGAGCAATACAGGGGGAAAAAAAAACATAAAGTAAGCAGGAACAGAGGACACGCACACATCTATAAACACACATACAGTCGACTGCTGCTGCTCTTACACCCTCGGGTTCAGTTTATGGCTTAGAGCAGATACAAATATGGAGGTTCACAGCTCCCAGAGTTAATAGCGTCTCTCTTTCTTTCTCGTTCTTCTTTTTTAGTCTTACTAAACATGCTACTAAACTCTGCACTGAACAATAATTTAGTCTAAAAAATGTCCAGAAAGTGAAAATGATAACACGTGATGTAAATTATTGTTAAATGCATCTCATTATTAATTCAGTTAGTAATTCAGCGGCCAGCCAAAATAATACCTGCCCTCTTTAAATAAACATGTACACATGTCCAAAATAACACTCTCCGTTTCCTATAAATACTTCTCCCCATAGCAACCGGTGGTTGTCAACCAATCTTTAGCCTTTTGTGACTGGTGTTGAAATAATTCATACTGAAAAAAACTACATATATAAAAGGTTCACTGGTAAAGACAGAGACTAAAAGCAGAGTTAAGGAGCCTTTACAATGGTTTCTCGTATGAAAAAGTCGTGGCAACAACACATGTGGGCTGCTTGTTTTTTGGGTGTCTGTGAATCATTATAAAATATTTTATCTATACCTCTACTAATAAAAAGTATTACATTGTTTTAAAATTGGATTGGATTTAAATACATTTAGTCCTCACATCATGAGAACTGCCTGCACGTAATGCAATGTAATACATATCATTCAGATCATGCAGTGTGTCTGCATCGTTAAGGCTGCACTTTACCGTTTGACTAACTATTTCAGGCTGTTTGTTAATGTGTAAATGTAACACTAGGCTGACGAAATACATCTGCCAATTTAACCATCATAGCTAAGATGTAGTTAAGATCTCAAATGTCCAACATTCATCCATATTTAGTCCTCAGAGCGAGTCGATTTAGGCTCAGATGGCCGTTGGGCTTGCAGTACATCGGTAAAAATCCTAAAGAAGATGATGAAGAAATCGTTGCAAAACAGCCTCCTCAGCTTACAGATGCACATTTGGACCATTTTCTTAATCTCAACAACACTTTAAATTGGACCTGACTGCTAATTTTGAACTGACACCATGTTTACATGAAAGCAGTGTATTACTTTGCAATGTGAGGCTGTTCTTAAAGCACACTTAGATTGATATGAAGATAATATAATCACTTTGCTTGGTATATAGCCTAAAAATGTAGGCTGTTATCTTCATATTACACCTCTTAATGAGGACCAGATTTGATCTGAATATTAGATTTAAAGGGTGATATAAACTAATTGCTGTTATTATTACGGCTATTGTTGTGTTTACATGTTTTTATATTGTCTCTATGTGGCAATAAATGTTTTAGTAACAAAGTAACAAGAAAAACCTAAAGGCTAAAATACAGAACAGGTTTTAATTTACTAGGATTAACAAAGAAGAAGATGAAAGGTTTAAGAACAAATCTCGTCTTCAGAAGAATGAATCTGTTTTTTTAATCAGCACCATGAGCACAAACATACTGCTTTTTAAGGTTTCTTTTTTTTTTTTTTTTTTTTTAGAGAAACCAAGTTCCCCAGAATCAAACCCCTACATTTTAGTTGCACTTTGATGGTTATGCAAATGTTCAGCAGCAGCAGCAGCCAGAGCACACACACACACACACACACACACACACACACACACACACACACACACACACAGCAGTATACCTGTTTGGCACTCGCTCCTGCATTCCTCCCAGTTTTTCCGCTCTCATTTCCTGACCTCATTCTGAGCCACAAACTAATGAGCAAAGAATCAGCAGCAGGACACAATACTGAGAGGAAATTACCCTGTTATTCACAACAGATTGCTGTTATGGGAGCTTATCTGTCTCCCTCAGTGTTGCAGACATGTTTACTTCTCAGTTAGTTTCTCCCCTTCAATAAAGCCAGAGCGGATCATCCTGTGCAGTCTAAACAGCGTGTTGCAGAGGCGGCAGACTACTCAGCACGATGCTAAAACAGCATGACTACCATGAGCCTGCAGGCAGCAGTTTCACCGCAGGTTGATCCAAAAGTCATCCGATCAGCAGCACTCAATCAGCAGCCATAAACCACCAACTGACCCACATTTCGAACGGTCCCCTACCGTCAGACCGGGACGACACATAATGACTTCTACATACATATGAGTTGCACTACGCAATGTTTTCCATGCAAACCCCCATATGAACGCACACACCACATCCTAAGTGCCCCCCCCCTCCCCTATTCGTTCCACTGCATGACTATCCATTTCTTTTTTCATACGCCAGTGACCACCAAATCATCCCTGACTCTCTTGGTGTGGTTTGTTCAGCTCCAGGCGTATGTGAGCCTTCTATTTAACCTGTCATTTGAACAGAGACAAACCGCCCTCAAACACAATTCAGCCGGCACCTCTGGTTACATCTGCATGAAGACCTGAAGGCTCTGGTTTACCCTGACACAGTTACCGGAGCTGACACGACAGTGATCGAGTCAGCATGAAAAGGATGAGCTGGGGTGGAGGTGGGTTGCAAAGCAGCTTGCAGGGAAAGAAGTAATTGTCTGTCCAAACACCCCACCTTATATTGGATTTGCCAATAAAATGCATAGAAGTGGATCAGCTGAAGATGAAATCAGAGAGCCAAGCTTGACTTGCCTGAAGTAACAATTTGAAAACACATTGAAACGTGGTGAACTCCTCAGCGCTTTTGCCATTAAATCCTAATTGTTTCAGCATGCACCATATGATGTATGTGCTGAACCAACACTGTACACCTCTCCAGGTGAGCCTGAAGCTATTTATTGGTGTTTCCTCCCCTACGGGCTGCAGAAGCCTTTGCAAAATCCTCCTCTTGATTTTCTTCTTAGCTCTATAGTTTTGTGACGATGAAACCTCTGGTTAACATCACAGACTGTTGAAACAGGGTTTTAAAGATAATCCAAACATGCCTTTAGAAGAAAAAGTAAATAACAGAAATACTACTGTTGTCCCTCAGAACACTTTTTGTTCATGAAAGGGACAAAGAAGAATGGAAAGCTTATGGGAAAAAAAAAAACGGTATAAACCATCCAAATCCAGGTACTCAAGGTCGGTTTGGAAAACTCATAAAAGGCCTTTACTTTTCCGAGCTGATCTCCAGTACCTGGATTTGGATGTTTTATTCAATTTTTGGGTCATGAGCTTTCCATTTTTCTTTGGCGATTGATGTGTTTGGTAATAGCATCTTGCACAGCTCAGACAGCTCCGTTGCTATCGTGAAAAATTAAGAAATACAGTTAGAACAATTACAACTTTTTGTCCAGCAAAAGCAGCTAAGACAGAAACAGTTCAATCAGGTACTGTGAACACTCCAAAAATGAGACACTTGACTTTTTTTTTTTTTTTTTTTTAAATTAGGTTTGCAATCATAGCAGCAAAATGTGGTTTAGGCTGACATCTGCCTTGTTAGCTGTTATCAGCTAATCAGTAAATGAGAAGATATTTACGAAAGGCTGTGGCTGGAGTTCATCTTTCGTGCACATCGATGTCACATTAGCTACATATTTAGAATAGGTGTGGTGAAGATAAAGCAACTTAGTCACTTTACAGCAAATATTTCTTTGTTTCCCTGTCGCTACAGGCAAAAGACATCAGGAAAAACAAACCATCTGTACCAGCTTTATTTTACACATCACTGTTTTCCACAATCGGTGCACATTTTTACTTCATTTGAAATTTTTGACATTACTACGTCTGTATTATTAGTTTAACTGTAAAGTTTTTATGCCATACTTTATGCATTTTTTTTGTCTTTGAATCTTTTACATTTTTGGAGTGTTAATAATTCTTATCAAGACTGTATAAACAACCATATTATAGGACTTTTGTCATTTAATTTTTTAGCCCAAGTGTCTTATTAACTATCCTCCAAAGCAGCACCATTATATTTTTTTAGTGACATGTGTTAGGGACGTTTCTGTATTTCCATGAAAGGACATGTGTACACGTGCTGTCATCCACGCCATGTCCACTGCTAAGATCGGTGACTCTGATCTCTCAGACCGCTGACCAGAGTGAGCTAAACTGGGAAAGGGTGAGGGGAAGTTCCCCTTTATGGGCAACGGATTTATATGAAAAGAGGATGTTTGTCTCCATACATGTGTATCGCGTTTGTGTGTGTGTGATTGTACCGTGGGTGCATGACACTGCATGATTTTTATGGCTTGTGGTCTGACCTAGAGTATCACTTTGACTGGAAAACAGAAGATGACACACACAAACACACAGCTGGTTCCCGCCTATGTGGTATGTGTATCAACAAGCAAGGAGTGGGATCCCATTCCACCAAAACAAATCCCAATTGTCAGACCGCTCAACTTTTGACAATGTCACTTTGTTGCTGCCTACATGCACATTTCAGCCAACTCTCATCCGACACTCCCCACCCTTCACAAGCCCTCAAAACCCATTCCACCCCCTTCTTCACCTCTTCCTCTGCAGTGTTTCATCTATACGTTTCTGGGCTGGACAGTGACATCGACCATTGTTGCCGTTTGCGTGCATCCTCCCCCAGCTGTGACAAAAGCTTTCCTGACTCACAGATGCTTTAAAAAAAGACAAACAATTGGAACACCTTGCCTCTGAGACATCCTGTCTGCAAGACCTGCCAACTCAGCGAGAGATTGAGTCACACCTCAAAATAGAGCTGTCATTTTGCAATAAGGAATTACAAGGATGCACATCTTACCAGCACAGACTCAAAAGTAAAATGCAGGATGAAAAAAAAAAACAAAACATCTTGAGCTTTCTCGTTCTCATTCATACCATGCATATTTTAACTTGCACTGTGACTTTTATTGTTTTTCCCCTCTAAACACACCCTGAACTGACAGCCAGATGTCATCCGAGCCAGTGTGTCTGTGTGTGTTAGTCTACCATGCATGGCAGCAGGCCTTTAGTTGTCTATCTGGGGTGTGAAAGAGTGTGTACAAGTGTGTGTCCGTACACTGCATCGGAGCAAAGTTGGGAAAACCCCAGAAACATTCCTGTAATTCCTCTCAGCACCACCCCATGCAGGAAGAAACTGGACAGGAATGGAAATTTAAAAAGGAAAAAAAGAAGTGAGGGAGGAAAGCTCGTGGTGTGACATATTCTGTGGTTGAGATTCAATTCCCCCCCCCCACACCCGTTAAATTTCTCCCTCACTTTCCCCATCCCTTGTCCTCTCTTCAGCTCGCTCCCTCCTTGTCTCTTTTCCCTCTCTGGTGCCACGTTGCCCTGCAAAATGCAGGCGACGCCGCTTCGTCCCGAGGCTGCTGAGGGTGAAGCTCGGTAAGCAAACACTCCCAGAGCCGAGGCTTTGGGTTCACACAGATGATCTCAAACTGCTTCCAGTCTCTTAGCTCTCACGCTAACAGAGTGGAGGTACACCCTTTGAGTTTGTATAAGGTGGATTTTGGGGGAGATTTAAACCACAAAGTTCATTAAGGTCATCATTAACTTATCAATAAGTGTCACAAATGCACTCCTAACTCCTCACAGTGTTGCAGAGCAGAACATTATGGGGATCTGACCTGAGTGTGTTTCTATTTTTAAAAATAATAATTCTGAAAGAAGACATTTTGGAGGTCTAACATTATCAACATGACATGGCAAAAAATATGACAATGGGATCTGTAAGTGTAGAGCCGAATGTAGTGCAAACTGTCTGGGCCATGGCCTTGAGGAGCAACACCCCTACCACCACCACCACCAGCAGCAGCACCTTCAGGCTTTCCAGGGTTTCCAGCAGCTTAGTTGAGTCCATTCAACCGTGGCCAGAGGATGGGCTAGTTAGCTGTGCAGGAGCCTGGCTCACTGCACGAGAGGCCGGGTAAACATAAACAACAACAACAACAACAACAGCAGAAGCAGCAGCAGCAGACCCCGCGGCTGGACTCACCTACGTCGGCGTTGCAGAACGCCTGTTGCGGATGTACCGGAGCGCAGCTGCACGCTTCCGCGAGCTCCTCCGCCCGCCACAGGACCAGCAGCGCGAGCGTGCAAAGGATGCCGTTAACGGAAAACGGCATCGTGGTAAACACTGATGGCGATGTTTTTCAGCTCCTGCGTGGATGTTGTGCTCTGCGCAGATGCGTTGCAGTGTGGCTCCAGCGGCAGCGTCCCCTCTCCGTCGTTTTCCTAACGACACACACGTCAACGACAACTCACGGGCGCGCGCTCAGCTCCAGGTAAAAAGGTGAAGTTACACGGTGCGTTTGGTGCCCTTCGGATTTCCCCCGACTTTCCGTTTTCTGCAGCTGTCTGTCTGTCTGGACTGTTTTTGTTTCAAGGCGTTTTATAAAGCTGGCCGTGCGACTCCTCCCCCCAGTGCAGGGTGGTCCTGCAGAGGGCGCTGAGTGCTCAGTCGGACCAACCGGACATTTGGATTTTTTTCTTAAAGAGGGTCCCAAAGGAAATTTGAAAAAATGCCCCTGCGCCCTCATAATACACGGTATTGGTTGAAAAGTGGCCCTGCACTCGAGTGTAAAGTTGAAAAATTGTTGCAACAAGTATTTAGACAGAAAGAAAACTATATAAAATCATTAAACTTATATTACTGGATACAAGGTTGTGATAGTTCACACAAACTAATCTAAAACTCTAAAAGTGACGTGGAAAAAAGGTTTTACTAAAGTAGAGCTTTGGAAAAAATTGAATCTAAGATATTATCATGTTCTTAACACCTCAATTCCAAAAAGATAAAATAAAATAAAAAAGTTTGGGTGCTGTGGAAAATATGTATAATCTCACAAACTCATATTTTATGCACATAGGATTACAGAAAACATATCAAATGTCTCATGGAAAGTACTAGCTCATTTTGATTCCGTTGGCAGTTGCCAATAAAAGGCTTAAAAACTAAGTGGGATTAGGAGGAAACTGTTGGAGGATTGCTTTGCAACTAATTAGGGTTGTTGGCAACAGGTCTATAACATGACTGGATATTTAAAAAAAAAAGAAGAAAAAGCTTTACAGAGAGTTTCTCAGAATTAGAGGTGGACAGATGTTCACTGTTCTTCAAAAAACAAATTGTGGAGCACGTTCAGAATAATGCTCCTCATTGCAAAATTGTGAAGACTTTAAATATCTCCTGATCTGCAGTGCAAAATATCATTCAGATTTAGAAAATCTGGAGAAATCTCTGTGCGCATCAGACGAAGCTAAAAATCAGTATTGGATGCCTGTAATGTTCAAGTCTATATGCAACAATAAATTAAAAACAGGGATGATTCTGCCATGCAAATCACTGCATGGGCTCAGGAACAGATGCAGGTTGGAGTCCTCACAAAGCTCATTTTAAATGGACTAAAGTGAAGTAGAAAACTGTTAATATTATTTCTGGTTTGTTAATAATGCTCAGTTCAAAAACCTGCATCTCTGATGGTATGGGGATGCATTAGTGCCCATGGAACTGGCATCTTACACATCTGGAAAGGCATCATCAGTGCTGAAAGGCTTATACAGATTTAAGAGTAACATATCCAGATGTCTGTTCCAGGGAAAGCTTTCCATCTTTCAGTATGACAACGCTAAAATGCATACTGCAGCCATAACAACAGTACAACTTCATAGTAGAAGAGTCAGAGAGCTGAACCTTACTGTCTCATTTTAATCGTGTGATATGTTTTCTTTGTTCTGTTGTGAATAAAATATGGACTTATGAGTTTTTCCAAACGGTATTTTGTTTTTATTTACATTTTACTGAGCGTCCCAAATTTTTGTAATAATTTTACTCTTTAGTCACAAAGATAATTTTAGTCTTTGTGATTTTCAAATACAAACTAAACTGAAACAAATACATTGATTCTGTAAACTAAGGAGCTATGGAGGAGTCAGGCAGGAGAAAAGGGGAAAACCACAGAGAAGATTCATGGATGTAGTGAAGAAGGACGTGCACAGTGTTACAGACGAGTGACAGGGTGAGATGGAGGCTTACGATCCACTGCAGCGACACCTAAAGGGAGCAGCCGCAAGAAGAAGAAGTCTGTTTGTGTATCTTTGCAATCCTTGATCCTCTCTTTGCTTTCCCACCAACTCAATCATCTGCCTTCCCTGAGGCCCAAATCTACACCCTCTTCCTCCCCACTTTCAATCTGCCTGCCACATTAAGTGCTTTAAACCAGCTGTTTTAAACCAGCTAGTCTTAAGTGAAAGTGGATTATTAAGCCTTCCTTAAATAAAACATGTAAAGGTGCAGAATCTGTTTTTCGTCTGATATGGAGGAAAAGCCGCAGGCTCACAGAAAGAAGTCCCAAGTGATTATTTCAGGACTGTCACAATGGAGCTGTTAATGTTTGATTTTTAATGTTACAGAGCAAGACAGTCAAAAAACGATTTGGAGATGCGGGAGCATTTTGGAAGTTTTACTATAAGTGCCTGAATGAAAATGAAGTGAAACAGGTAGATATTCAAAAGAGGGATGGACATGGCCTTAGCTCTATGTGACAGCAGTATCAGTCACTGCAGATGCTGAAGGGTGAGGATTGGTGCTTTTCTATTCAGTCGCCTAACTCTTTATTTATCAGCGCTCCATTGCCATTTGTGTTCGAGAGAAAATGCAAATGATTCCTGAAAGATGAGATTATTTTGTAATTTTAGAGCCAAAATTATATAAAAAAAAAAGGGGGAATGTGTAAAGGCCTGACTGGGATTGGCTCTGTCAGAGGTCTCGCACTTTTTCCATGTTAAATTCAGAATTCCTTTATATTAATCTCACATATAAAATCTTAAATTTGGGCCAGTCATATGTTAAAGACCCCATAGTACCTTATTATCCTAACAAAGCACTTCACTCTCAGACTGCAGGCTGACTTGGGGTAAAAGCAGAACGGGAGGCAGAGCCTTCAACTATCAGGCTTTTCTACTATGGCACAAACTCCCAGGTTGGATTTGGGAAACAGACTTTTAGTTCTGTGGGTTCAGCCCACTGCAGGACTTCTTTTCCTTCATGTAGCTGAAGAACATTTTTTATTAAAGCAGCACTGATACTGCTGAGACATGCAGTGAGTTCTGGCATTCACATGACTCACATAAATGTGTCACAAAAGCCACTGAGTTTGCCGTTTTTCCTCACATGCTCCAGGTGCAGCTGAAGTCATGACTAACTTTCTCCATAAAGTTTGTTAAAGTTTCAGCATCTTCCACACGATGAACGATCACTGGATTAAATAAACACCACTGTGAGGAGATGTGCTTCAATTGGGTGTGGTTTTATTCCAGCTTAGAGGTCAGAGTTGACACGGCGAAGGGATCCAGCTGTCAAACATCTCAGATAAATCACAGAGACAGATCACACATTTACCTCTTTTCTGGCAGAAGAGGGCAGCAGCCTCCACTGAACAACCTCACAAGACTTGACTCATGCATAGAGGAACCTTTTCTCTTTTTTTAAGGTTTCACAGTTAAGCCATTAATGCCTTCAGTGTTGCTTCTCTCCTACCACTTTGTAAAAAGGCACAGACTGTAAGAAGGTTTGGGAGACCCCATTTTCTAACATTGAGACAGAAACAATGGAAGCAGCTACAGGAGAGCCACACTACGACAAAAAAGTGAACAGATTTATTCTGACGTGCTGTTCCTGAGAGTAGATCATTTGGTTTCTCAGCAGGAATCCAGACTGTTGTGATTAGAGTAAGAATTAAGTGACAGCATTGATCAAAAGTCCCACAGCAAACATCCAAAGACAAGCACCAGTTTGAAAATGTAATGAAAAAAAAGGAACAAAGAAGCATTTCATTGTGACTAATAATCACAGACTTAGGTCATAATATCGAAACACATGAATTCAGTCTTGTGTGTCGAATAGAAAACTCTAATCAGCCCTCTTGACCTCAGAGGCCTTTGTTGAAGTAGACGTGTCGTATGCTGTCCCCATATTGAGACCTGATGGAGTCTCTCAGCTCGGGCTCCAGCTTCGAAACAGCCATAGAGCTGCAAGAGGAGGAAGAGAGGACAGAAAGGAAAAGAGGAGCAGAGTCAAAGGTTTGTTTGCATATCAAGGCAAAACAAAGTGTTGTAGTCAATGCTAATGAAAGTGTAGAGGACAAAACACATTTTTGTCAGTAAAAAAATAATAAAATCTACTCAGGTAATTAGGAAAGCAAATTATTATTTGACATGTACTTAATATTCATTGTTATAATGTTGTTATTACAGCTCTTCAAGGCCTCAGTAAAGAGTTATAAATGAGTTTTACAGCACAGGATGCAAAAAAAGTAAATAAAATCACATTTTAAAATGAGCAACATGAAGTTAAAAAGTTGCACTATTCTACTGTAAGTTTATAAAATCTTGGCAGGTTTTATTAAAGATAACTAGACATGTGCCGGTCTTTAGCACCGTGTGTGAACACTTTACTTCCTGAACCTTAAGGACGAAAGAACAGGCGATTTTAGGTTTATTCTCTGGGTGAATTGTTTGAGTCCTGGCTTAATCTCAATATAAAGAAAAGTGAGTCTTATCCCCCCAAAATTTTTTAAATAAGAACCGCATTTTACTTTATTTTCTTTAGTGTAAACTTACATTAAACATGGACAACATTTCATATAGACAGCAGTGTGCGTGCTTTTACTTGTGCAAAAGCTTAAAAAGAGAGTGAACGTAAAGGTGGAAGCCAGTTTATGAGCCAAGGCCCAGTTTAACATGACTGTGAACCATGCACAGCTGCTCCAGTAGAAAATATAGAATTGGTAAAGTAGAGAATAGATACTCTTTAAAGTTGAAATACTTCCAATGGGGGAAAAAAAAAAAAACATGCTCTCCAAACTGAAAATCCATGAGAAAGTTTTGTGTTTTTACCCTAAACACCAGCTAAACCATAAGTCACAGTGAACATCTGGAAAGCAGTTGTTAAGCGTCTTCATTCCACGCTCGCTGGTGCTGCGTTTTAATTCCACTCACCTCACTGACATTTCATTTTTTAGCTTTGCCTTCAGAGAACAATGACTTATGGATTACTGATTTGATTGTAGACCATTAGAAGCACCTGTTAACCGCACACTCATCAATAATTTTTTTCTTTTATAAGCATTTTATATTTTTATGAAACAAGAGCAGCGGAGAGAGATGAGAATTAAACAAAGGGAACGGGATGTGGCATGCATCCTCACCATTTTACTATCGGGTCACTCCCAAACCTTAAATTTAAGGCGGTAAGTCCAGACCTGGGCTGCACAATCAGACTAAACCAACATTTAAATCAATGATCATAAGTTCCCAAGCAGGCTTACATTATAATTTATATTTATAATTTGCTGGTAAGATGGAAATAAACTTGTAAAAATATGATTTGCCACATTTTATCTGAGTCTTTCAAAACAAACTAACATACGGATAAGCTGCATCCTTATTTGAAAATCTAACTTCAGTCAAAACTGTTTCCCGAAAGTTAATTTTCTCTGTGAGTTTTAAACTGGATCTGAAGACTGAGATGATGAAATATGTCTGAGCGAGCTTGAGCGAACAACACGTTTGAAAGGCGATTAGAGGCCAAAACACTGCAGCAGGATTTATTGTAACTCCAGGAATTCCAGAATCGCAAATTAATCCACCAGCTGCACTAACACGAACATCTTTTATTGGACCAAAGCCACAAGACTTGAAAACCTGAGCTTTCTGCTTTGGATTTTTAAAATCTGATTGTGTGAAACAGCTACAACTTAACTTAGACACAGGTCTTGATAACCTGCTTCCTCCTATAGAGAAGGTTTTACAAAAACTCTTCTATTTATGATTTATTCCTAAGTTTTATCACACAGCACACTGTATTACTTTGATTTTTGTCAATTCGAACATATGTAAGAGAGAGCATACCATCTGAAGCTGAAGACAACGTGTCTTAAAGCGTTTTAAGGGCTATTCTGAGGCAACTCTAATTTGATTACAAATACTATATTTCTATAGTATAGAAACCAACTCCACTCCTCCCTTCATTTAGAACATCAGCAAAAACTTTTCTGATGAGTTGAAGATCAAAAACGCTCAGTTTGAGCTTCAAAAACAGAACCAACCAATGAGCAACTGCACTGTAATCCTCCATCTTTTATATACAGTCAATGTTTATTTAAACAAAGGACTTTCTTTTTCCCTATTAATGTAATTGTGTGCAGTCCTATGAAAACTAAATACACCCTTACTGTTTCCACAGAAATTAAGAGAGTACGTAACAGCCAGGAGCTGCTAATCATCAGCAGGTGTAGGAACCTCTATAAAAACAGAGGTTTTGGCAGTTTGCTGTTCTGGAACATTTGCCACAGTCCCAGCAAATTCGTCCCAAAGTCAGTTTGTGCTCAAACAATCTGCAAAAAACCCAAGAGCTACATCACTGACTCTGCAGGCCTCAGTACAAAGAAAAAGACTGAACATGAAGGGCTTGTTTCTAAAGGTTGCCAGGAGAAAGCCCTTTCTCTCCAAAAGGAACGTGACAGCACAGCTTACTGTGAGCACGGCAGTGGAAGGCTGATGATGTGGGTTTATTTTGGAGCCACATGATCTCTACATCTTGTAGTCATTAAGTTAACCATGAATGCCTCTGTATACCGAAGTATCCTCAAGTCAAATGTGAGGTCTGAGGCTAAAGCTTGGCTGAAACTCGGTCACGTAACAGGACAATGATCTTAAGCACAACAGGCAGATAAAGAAAAGAACTGAGGTGTTGCAATGGCCCAAAGTCCAGACCTCAACCTCATTTAAGAGAATAAATGAATGCTCGCAAACTTCAACAAACTGTAAAGAAGAGTGGGTCAAAATTCCTCCACAATGATTTGAGAGACCAATAAAGCACAGAGAAAATGTACATAAATATGCATGTCAAGAAACCAGGCTGACTAAAGCTAATTATTTCTTGATGCTCCTTAAAGTCCACAAACTTCATGTGTGAAAGTAAAGAAACAGTTTCATTACCATCTCTGAGGGAACAGGGAGCAGGCAGCCGGCACCATGAAGATCAAACTTTGTGAAAAAAAGGACAAAAGTTACCACTGAAATACTCCAGAGGACATTATAGTACACCTGACCCTGTAAACTCGCTGTACTTACAACCCTCCCACCAGCATCACTTGAATTGGTCCATGGAGAAATGTGATTCTCTGTAAAAAGCGAGACAAGCACAATGAGGACAAATGCACACATTTAGCAGGAGAACGGTAATGAAGACGAACATCTTACCTGCATGAACTTGTATTTTTCCAGCCTTTGCATGATGATGGGGAGGACAACTGACAAAAGGAGAAGAAGAAGAACATTAAGTGAAGAAGAGAGAGAGGATTTATCATATCTTCATGACATAACTTTCTCCTAAACACTTCTTTGCGTACTCATTCCTGGTGCGGCCATGGTAACCCGAGAAATGACCACCTGAGTGATGCCTTTTACTGCTGCTTTCTGCAAACAGAAAAAACATGGAGACAATTTAGGAAAAAATAAACAAATTACAAAGTCCCTTAAAGTGCCTTAAAGTGTGTGCGGACCGTAGAGTGGCCCAGTTTGTTGCCATTTTCATCTGTGACGGCGATGCCATTCAGAATTTCCCTGAAAAACAGAGAAAATTAAGATGAAAAGACTAAAAACAAAGAAAAAGGAAACTGAACATGAATAAGTGTTTCTCTTACAGATAAGAGGGGAATGTGTTTATTGTGTTGTTTTACTAATTTATTTTGGATTTATTTTATAGCTTTATTGTTTTATGTCTTGCTCTGTACTTTAACAATATACAGTATCAAGTACTGCACAGTTCACAGTAAACACTCTTTTATTGGGAAGCTATTCTGACTTCACTTCAATACTGAAGACAAAAAAACAAAAAATAATCTGTAATAATGAGAGAGGATCTGTGCTAAAGGCCCCAGACCCTTCCCTGTGTCTCATTCACCTTCAGTCTCTCCCCACTTTCTTAATAAATGCCCAAAAGCACCAAAATTAAGCTTTAAAAGGATGAAAAGTGCTCTCCAAATCACGAATGTCACAAGCATCAAACTGGAGAACAAAATTGTGAAAATGAGCCAGCTCCTGTTTTTCTACCCGTGGAATGCAACGATCTCTGCTGAGATTTCCAGAAAAAAAACTAAACAAAAAGACACTAAGAGTGTGTAGAGTAACATTAAAAGTATGGATTCCTTGTTTTTGCAAACACAGAAACGTCCAAGTAGCTCAGAGATTACACAGATACACACAGAAATCAAGGAAAGCTAGTTTAAGACGTTAACTTTATGATATTTCAGCAAAACACTAATATCTTGAACTACGACTGCTGCGTCTGTTGTACCAACTCTACACAAACACATACAGAAGTCCTAACCATCCCAGTTTAGCAAGTAAATATGCCAACTTTAAATAATTAGTGCAACTGGTTTGGCAGGTATTTAATTAATGCATAATGGCCATTCAAAGTAAAAGTTAAATATAGGCTTTAAGGAGGCGTGATGTTCCGAGAAACAAACACATTTACTGAAGTTAAAGCTGGAATTTTCTTTGTGTTTACGAGCCTTAATTAATCCTAAAAACTCAAAATCCCTGAAATTTAAACCACAAATTTATGGAGAAAAAGCCAAATCTGCTTTGAATTTAATTTAACAAATGATATGACTTCACTTTGTGAGGGTGGATCATCAAACTGCAGGCAGACGGTAAACAATGACAGCACACATTAGTAAGAAGGTGCGACAGTAAATGACACCATCGGTACGCTGGAAAATCTTTCTACTGATAATCTGGTGATTCAAAGTTAAAATAACAAGTATTTCCTTATTGCTTTAGTTCCGGCACAAATAATTATTTAATTACACAATGGCTATAACATCTGCTAGTTGTTACTTTAAACCCTATTTTTCTTCTACTTTTTTTTTTAAATCTGTGTCATTAGTGCCAAGGCTTTCTACTAAATCTGTTCTTTCCTTCTTATTTTAACTTCAATGGCCCAAATATGCCATGATATAAAACAAAAGGGTGGAGACAGCTAAATTTCTGACTTCCCAGGGACCCTTGGTAGATAAAAAAGGTCTACCAAACTGAATAAATATAGTCGTGCTGGAAGCATGGACATGTGAACCTAATTTAATGAGATTCAGTGCAACAGTTGTTGAGATCACTGAGATAATTAGGATTCTGGTTGAGTATTGGTGCACTTAACCTTCCATCAAGAAGATGTTGAGCTTTTTCACATATAAAGTAGAAGTTTGTTTGAAAACCATGCTGGTGGAGCTAAAGGAAAACACTCAAAGACCGAAGGCTTCATCATCTGGAAACCATGAACATCTGTGCAAAATTTCACGGCAATTCATCCAATAGCTGTTGAAATATTTCAGCATGTACCAACTGACCTACATTACCATCCCCTGAGCCATAGCTAAAAGAGATTTACACATCACGCCACTATTTTAAGATCAGTAATTCTCCAGAACACCTTCTCTCAGGATCTAACACAGCAAACACTGCTCTGTGGTTGAGTCTCCTCAGGAAGCCTGCCCTTACAGAGTCGCTGTGGTTTTAGCAGACATGGCCAAAAAAACCTGCAGTTCAGAAAAACGCAGGAGGACTCACTGCTGCCTCATCATGGGAATGTTAACACAGTTGGCAGCTGCCACAGCTACAAAAGGGACCCAGCGAGCCACGAGAGGAGGAGCTTTCTGTGGGAAAAAGCAGAGAAAAGTCATCATGAATATCATCGTAATACCTGTAAAGATCTGTGCAGCTGTGAGTGGGTTAAAGGGACATTTTCAGTTTTTGTTCCTGTTGGTTTTTGTTCACCAACAGCAACAGGATATATATGACAGAAACCAAGAAAAAGCATAGCAGATGTGACCCAAACCATTATTTATAAGTTGGTTTGGCCATAATTTTAAACATAGGGCATAAAAGTGATCGCATCCAGATAAGTTTGACGACAAAACACTTCTTAAAAACAGTCAGCGCTGTATGAGTTCCTGTGTGCAGCATTTGTACCTTTGTGTAGAGGTTCAGTCCGACCGCTGTGGCTAAAGCTGTGCTGGTCGCTGTAACGTAGGCTACTCCAATCTGTCTGAGAGACACAACAATGGCATCGAACAGCAGCTGCTATTAGAAAACTGTTTTTTTTTTAAATGTTCACATAAATAGGCATATAAAATAGCCAGCATTCAGTATGTGGAGCTCTCACACGTTTTGCTTTGCATCCAGATAAAATTAAGGTGTGTTTAAATGCACCTATGTTTACATTTATCCAAATACTGTAAGTGTGCATTTGGTTAAGCTTCCACTACATGCCATTTTTATGATACACTGTGAAAGGGATCATTTCCTGTTGTGTGTTGTGTGCTACAGGTGAGAAAGGATAATTCTAGAAAATATCTCCCATAATTGTCCAAAGTTCATGTGTGAAAACTGCTTTACAGGTGCATGGCATGATATCCACCAGTACACACCATGCACCTGATGGCTGGATATGAAGAAAGCTACCTGTAAATCAATCCAAGAAGACAGGATCAAATCATTTTGTTGTGCAGACCACTTTGGAAGGAAGTTTGAAACAATTATTACCAATAAGGTAAAAGTATGTATCTGACGAGAAGTCTTTCGCTGTGGTAACCTAGTTAGCATGGGGGAATGGAAAGTGGCAGTGAAACTTGCTACTGCTCTTTTTACCTCTACTGATGCCCTCAAAAATTTCTAGTTGCTCACTGATGCTGTGAGAGTTCACTGCATTCTTATCTGGAGGATGTGAAATGGCAAACTTAAAGTCTTAAGAGCGCTTACTTGGGAGTAATGGGGGAGGCAGCGTTGCGGTTGGTGTAGTTGACTAAAGCGTTGAAGGACTGATTTACCCACTGCCAGAACACCACAGCAGGAACTGTCCTAGAAACAGACATGAATTATGAAACCTGTAAAACTTCCTCTGCAAGAAAGTAGGATGTGGTAAAATGCAGCTCTGCCTGTTCGCTCTTCTCTACCTGTAGAACTGCAGCATGAAGCCGGTGATGGCCATGCCTCCGGGTACCTGGAATGACATGCGGCCGATGAGGTTCATGCGGTCTCCTGTGTCTGGGTGAAAAGCTGAGTCGTAGAGCTTCTTAGCATAGTAGAGCTGCTCTACTGTGGTGCCGGGAGGGATGGATCCCGCTCTGCAAAGCAGCAAAAAAACAAAAACACACTCAATGACGCTGGCGGAACCTTTCGTAACTACAACACAGATTCATAATAAAATCTGCAGAAGCATGGTTACATCACAGAGAACAGGGTATGAAGCAAAACGTTGAAGGTAAAATGGGAATTTCTACGATTTTGCCACAGGCATGACAGGTGGTTTCCTTCTTTACTTAAACTACTCTTCTGCCGTTAGTTTTGTCTTCTGCATGTGAAACGCAGCTCTTATTCGATTGCAGAATGCTCTTTATTTTCAGGGTGAGTATTAGGCCGCACTGTGGTTGTCTGCAGGGGTCAGCTGTACTGTTATCAGCATGAGAGCTGCTAGTGGTCTGGCCATGACTGGCTCACTATCAGCAGCTTTTACTACAGTTACAGTTGCATAACGAGTTGTTGGCAACTTGACCAGCATTGTCTGTACTTGACTTGTCCGCTCTGATCTGCTTTTTTCCCCTTTGGTCTCTCAGGGAAAAGGTAATGATGACAGAAATACTGAAGGAATAGACCACAACTTTCATTTAGCTTTAAAGTTAGCTGTTCAATTACCTTTAAAAAGAAATAGAGGGACTGTATTTTAAAAACAATGTATTATTCTCATTTCCAACTTTATATTTTCATTCTTGGACTCTAGTAGACTGGCTCTGTGAGATTTACAGTTCAAAATAATTTATCTTTATACTGGGCCTTTGCACGGCTAAAACAATGTGCTTTAGCTCCTCTCCCCATAATCCAACTTTCTTTTGATTGGCCATCCAGCAAGTCGGTAGGGTTTCTGTGGTTGCAGCCAGAGCTGTGTGCCTGAGATGACCACTCTTACTTGTACTTATCATACAGAGTAGCTAAAACTGTCTAAAGCAGTCTGCACACAAGTTCAATAGTATAACATAAGAATATCAAGTTTAAGGTTATATTTTCTTTCTCCAGCGTTTTGTTTCTCTAACAATGGAGTGAAACTCTTTTTGTGAGGGTGTCCTGGGCCATCATAGGCAGCATTAACCCAGGATGGTTTCCAATAGCGGGGGAAACCAGAGCTCCTAAAAGGAAACCCACTGGGAGAACATGCAAACTCCAAACAGTAGTTCCATTTCCAGGTTTGAACCCAGGATAGAGCAAGCCAATGAGCCACTGTGCCCTGAATGTCTTTTATCAAAGGAAACTTGAGGACGGTCACATGACACGAGACATTTTAGAGCTTGTGCATTCATTTTCTCACCTGCAGCTTTCTACTAAAGCTTTGGCCTCATCTAATCGCGAGTCAGGCAGAAGCGCTGTTCGGCAATCGGTGATGTTGAAGAAATGTTTTAGTCTCCCCATGAACGTAGACTGATCCCATCGTGGTGCGTCGATGTCAAACGAGCTCAGAGCCATTGCGTCTGTTAAAATCCAGGTGCAGATTAATGCATCAAAAAGCCTCGCAGCCTGTGTTCGCTCTGCGGGACGTCACTCAGCAGCTGCAGTCAGATCCTGAGGAAAAGGGGAAGAAAGACATTATTACAGGACAGTCAAAGAGTGGTGAATAGTTAATGCATGCTCTTGTCCTACTTTGAGCTGATGTAACATTAACAGATTTTTGTTTTTTTTTAGCTCAGCGGCTCAGAGACAGTAGTTTTCTCTACCTTTGAACTCAACATCCCACATGCAAAGGTATATGTTTATAAAGCTGAGACACAACACAAAACTTATTTGGATAATTAACATCCAAACAGTCTCTTCGGTTTCCCTAATCTAAGAATTTCATAACACTCCCTTGGGTTTGAAAATACATGTATCCATAACAAATCTGAAAAGCTGTGAGCTTTAGTTAATTTCTATTACCAGTCCAACGCTTCATTCCATTGTGGTTCTGGATGTAAGGAGTCCATGCGAACACGTAATCACCCTTTTAGCCTTTCTGCTTCCATAATGAAGGATTGACTGGACTCATGGGGTCACTTAATTAAATTTGCGAGAGCTTTGACAGTGATGTCAGTGTCTAGAGCACCAAACCTACAACAGCAGAGTGAACCCAGACAGCTGTTTGTTATATCAGCATACATGCTGAATTTGATGCATGTACGGTGATGTTTGAGAGGAGAAAACTGAGCAAATGTGCAGGATACAAAAACAGCTATTTAATATTATTTAAAGTCTTACAAGCCTTCATTTCTTACAACAAATGAAGCAGCTCACACATCCGGAGTTAATTCAAAGCCTTGAGTTTGTATTTTATAGCTTTTAACTGTAATTTTAAATATAAGGTCCAAAGGAATGCAAATGCAAGTGAGAGAGACTTTCATTAGACTAAAAAAAAATTAATAAATAAACCCATCCGAGAGACAGCAAAAACTTCAGGAGTGGCCAAATCAAGAATCTGGTATATTTATAAGAAGGAATGAGATGGCCAGCTCAGCAACACCAAAAGGCCTAAAGACGTCAAAGTCTACCTAGATCACTCTGAAGGTGCAAACCACTGGTTACACTGGTCTAGAAGTCCAGATTAGACATCTAAAAGAGCCTGCATAGTTATGAAAAAAATAATTAAAAAACTGAAAATACTAATCAAGATAGACGAGAATGATGGGAAGAGAAAAGTATGATGAAGAAGAGAAACGGCTCATGATCTGAAGTGTAAATGGTGGAAAGGATGTTATGGCATGGACATGTATGGCTGCCAGTGCAACCGGGTCGCTGGTGTTTATTGATGACGTGACCGCTGATAGAAGTAGCAGGATGAACTGTGAAGTGTGCAAGGCTATTTACTTTCTGCTCAGATTCAGCCAACTTATTGGAATGGGCTTGCAAATAGATAATCACCCAAAGAACTGCAACAACATTCCTTTGCCTTGAGTTTCTCAAAGCAAAGAAATTTGATATTCTTTAACAGCTTTACCAGAGCAGGCTTTTCATTTATTAAACCAGAAAGGTACAAAGACCCAGAAAAGATCCTTGAATTCAAGCTGAAAGTCTGCACTTCAGTCACAGCTAAACTACTAAAATTGTATCTTTATCCAACAAATTATTGACCTGACAGTAGAGCTGGGCGATATAAGATTTTTTCATATCACGATATGTTTTTTTCATTTCAGGCGATAACGATATATATCACGATATAAGCCAAATAACTATATTTGTAAGATTTAAATGTGCCGTTGCTCACAAGTAAAATGTGAAATAATCTGCAGCTTGTTTTAATTTAAATATTTATTTCCCAAAATAAGTTCAACAGGGTAGATGTACTTAAGGAACGTGAGACTTCAGTTTCAGATAAATAAAGGCAAATATTGCAAACTACACAAAAGGCAGCCTAAATTGTCAATTCCACTTAGAAACAAAATATTAATTCTAAAAATAAATCTTAGTTCGTTTTACAGAAGAACAGACAAAATTGACTAACTTTTGTCAATATCAAATAAACTGAGAACTAAAAGGAAATTCTCAATCTCTCCTTGTTGTATAGCTTAGCTTTTCAAACAGTTTTAACAGTTACTTTAGTCTGACAAAAGCCGAATGACGAATTAGCGCTTTCAGACAGAGATTGAGCATGCACCGGTTTATTGTATTTCCAGACTTGCTTTTGGCACAATTTACAGTGCGCGCTACTCTGTTTTTTGTCAGACTTGAAATAGCCGAAATACCTTCACACTACGGAACTTCTATGGCCCTTCCGTTCGATAAGCTCTCCGGAATTGGAACCATCATCGGTTTTTTCTTCGGTAACCTTCGCTCACGCTCTGGGTTGATTTTTCTCTAGTCGGCAAACTCATTTCCTTCATTATCTGGGCAGCCCGGCTGCAAAAACAAATACACATGTGCGCACTTGTGCTGTACGTAACAAGTCACGTGACGTGACGCTGCGGCTGTGATTGGTTCGGCTCTGCGCTACTTAATTTGGATTGGCTGTTCTTTTTTTTTTAAGAGGACAAGAGAGATGAGGCCTATCGCAATAGTTAAATTCTTCTATCGAGAAAAAGTTATTTCGCAATACATATCGTTATCGTTCTATCGCCCAGCTCTACCTGACAGTATAAAATGCTTTAAGTGCAAAGAATAAAACCTGTGATATAAATGTGGCTTGTATTGTACAAAGGGATTTCAGAGCTCAGCAACTTGCCTTCCTCATAAAATTATGGTGGTTATAGCCACAAAAGTAACATATTTAAATACTTTGCACCACATCTCCTAGAGGAAACGGTGCCCATGTTGGCATTAAACACTGGTAAACATACTAACTTTCGTCTGTTCAGCATCATTCCTCCAACCCCTGCTGCGATATCATTGCTCTGACTATCCTGTAGCTTTGTAGCTCAGGCTCTCTAAAGTTAGGCTGTTGGAAACATCTGCTCTTGGGTTTAAACCAAACACAAACTGCCTAAAAACCCTCAAAGCCCAAACGTCTACTAGAAATCATCAACCACCTCCTGTTAATGTGTCCTCGGGTAGTGATTTTGTGTTTTTTGCAACTGCACCATTGTGCTTGCTTTGAAGCAACGGGGGGATCCAAAACGTGCTGACTACAGCTCAGCCTATCCAAATGTCCCACAGTTCATCTCCATTAGGCACTTACTGTAAGTTTTAGGTAAGTTTTGAAACAGGTGAAATGTAGGAGAATGGAGAAGAGGATATCGGCGGTCTCTGAAGGTTCAGCCTGGTTGGAACTGGATTATTTCTGAAGCTGTTTGTTTACAAAATAGGTCAAAGGTCTGAGGAACATGGTGGAGAATAAGTCAACGTATTACCAGGACATATAAATAATAATATTAAAGAACGTATGTAGGACTGCATCTGAAAAAATTATTACACCTTCATAACTCCTTACTTTGTTTGATTAAAGATTCAGTTTACAGTTAATTTAAAACAGAGAGAACAACAAATCTTCACATTTAAAAGCTAAAACTAGAAAACACTGAACTTTTTTTCATGACAAATGATTAACCACTTAAAAAAAGGTGATGAGGACAAAAAGCCTTAGCAGCAGAGCACGTATCCTGAAAATCTTGATGTAGTGTTTTGTTCACAAAAATGCAGCTTTAACTACATGTTAAACAACTTATCAAGCCCTTATCAAATATTTCCACTAGGACCAAAGCAAATAATGAAACCGTCACCTGTAGTGAAGGTCAGCAGGGTCCTAATCAATTTGGCCACGGTCACGGAGAACATGATTGATTTGTTCATTGATAAATCAATAGGGAGGCTGATTGATTATAATGAGAATAATAAGACACAACCATGCAAGAAGACCTAAATGTTTGTTGCAGGGCAACAGCACAGCATAGATCCCAAAAATTATTGATAGGAGCAGTAGTTACTTGGGTAAAACTGCAAGTATTGCACTTTAGTAATGCTCAAATACAAGTTCAACTCCCATAGATATATCACTAAAAGTACTAAACGAAGCTAAATAATCCCTGACAGATATGATTATGTAATAAAATGATAATAAGCAATGTTTTGATGTAAAGCAACATTTCACTGCTGTAGCTGGCTAAGACGAGGCTTGGTTAAAGTGGACCAACTATTGAAACAAATGAAGAGCAAATTGCGAAATATTCACATTTAAGGGTCTGGAACTGTGTGTTGTTTTTTTGTTGTTGTTTTGTTTGTATATTTTGGATGAAAAATCAGTGATTATTAGTGAAGTAGTAGAGTCAACTGATCGATCAATCAATGATTACTATTTCTTCATCCATATGGTGGAGTAAAAGAAATAAGAGATGTAACGTGCAGAGTACTGCAGTACAGGTAGTTACTACTGCTGTCTAGCAGAAGGTTGCCAAACTGGATCTGTAGGCCACAGCCCTAGTAACATCTGGATAAGTAGGAGCACGTGGCTGCTAATGGTTGAAATGTTAAATTACTTACATGCAGTTTGTGGAGAAGAGAAATGTGTGGAGACCTGTGTGAAGACAACCGACCAGAGTGCTGTGAAAAGAGTGAAAACATGTCAGTTGGGGCTCACTGACTGATGCAACTCAGTCCTCGCGTTACCAGCTGGGTCTGACGGTGGGGGACCCCCAGCAAAGCACGAGCCAAAACACCGACACACCGGCTGCAAACACCGCCGTTTGAAACCGAAAATATACCTGTGTATACACCTCCAACGGACCAGCAGAGCACGAACCTGCCAGGTGGTCAGCTCAACTCCCGTGCAGGTATAGTAAAAGAAAAAAAATGCGCACGTGGCACGTCGTCCTCCAATCAAAGGCTGGAGCAGATGGGGCAGATCCTTGCGTTTAAACCAGTGGAAACCGAACCTGATATTTGGCTGAAGACTAAAATTAAATCAGAAACTGGGGGAGCGGTTCCAGATGTTGAATCAATCCCCCTCCAGTTTACAGCTACTGTTAGTAGCTAGCTAATTACTTCGGTGACAGTATATCCGGTTTGTTATGGTAAAAAGTAGTAGAAATTTATGTCCGTTAACTTATTTTAACATTATGGACAAGAAGAATGCACAAAATGAGATTTCAAAGTGTACTGTCTAAAGACAGTTAAACATTTAGCATGTAGCTAACTAAACTCGTCCACCTTAGTTTTGGGTTTAGCGATGCCTTCATGGTGTTTAAAACAAAATGTAAATAAGGAACACCCGTTTACCGTGGTCTGCTGCCATAATGACCACTTAGTAACGAGCCGCTACAAGAACGAATAACACAGGGAAATAAATGTTAATGAACAGAATGTGTACACTTCGATTACAAAAGAAAAGCATATCCCCTCAAAACAGTATCAGAGTCGGCATTTTTTATTTTACCCATTTAAAAAAATGTTTCATGAATGCAACACGACGCAGAATCTGTGCGTATCTCTACGTCTGACGTCACTCCCCTTAGTAACCCTCGGCGGCGTCTCCAGGAGAGAAGGCAACAAGATGGTGAGTTTTAATTTATCGCAAACATTTAGCGCATAACCTAACACAAACTTCCTCGAGTGCTCATACTTCTACACCTTATCGTCCATTTTAGTTATATCAATTGTAATAAATTCCGTCACCACCAGGTTGACAAAGAAAAAAATCGACTGCCTTGTTGCTTCGTTCAGTTATCAGGGGAGATTAGCTTAGCACGTTAGCTGTGTTTAGCTCCCATTTGCGTGCCGTTATCTAGCCCTGCCTGGGAAACAAATTAGCCGTAAGGATCAAGAAAGTCAAAGCACAAGATCTGACTTGCTGCTCAGAGGATCTGTTACCGTTAGACGAGTGCTTGTACATCATCAAAATCCATAGAGGGTGCTAGAAATGGCCTGTTGGTGGATGGAAAGAAGAGATGTGTTTAGTGCAATGGTGGTTAGCTGCAGCAGTGCTCCCCCTGTCCCCCCGGAACAGTAACACCACGCTGTTGTTTTTAACTGCTTGTTGTAGGGATTGCTGTCCATCCTGCGCAAGCTAAAGAGCACACCAGACCAGGAGGTGAGGATACTGCTGCTGGGTCTGGACAACGGTGGGAAGACCACACTCCTTAAACAGTTGGCATCTGAGGACATCAGCCACATCACGCCCACGCAGGTAAGACACAAAGGATGTTTGTATACAAAGCGTGGTCGAGGAACTTTTCACCTCCTCTTACTTATTTTATCTTCTTCCTGCAGGGATTCAACATTAAGAGCGTGCAGTCTCAGGGGTTTAAACTAAATGTCTGGGACATTGGAGGCCAGAGGAAGATCAGGCCGTACTGGAGGAACTACTTTGAAAACACAGATGTTCTGGTGAGGAGATGATGCACCAAATGAAGCAATATGACCTTAATTTCAGTAACATGCAACTCTTTCACACACTAACAAAGAAAACTTTTTGTTTCAGATTTATGTCATTGACAGCGCTGACAGAAAGAGGTTTGAGGAAACGGGTCAGGTATGTAACTGTGTATAAGGGTTTTGGCTCCTCACCAAAGAAGTTTCAGTTTCCTACCAAATGAATGGTGATAAAAAAAAGAGAATTGGACTATATATAGTTAAATGAAAAATAAAACCAAGTTTTGGAGTTTCCAGATGGTTCTCTAATTATGACTGAAAAAAATAGTTAAATATATGCATATTTAAAATTTTTGAACCTTCCTCTACCTACCGTTTTGAGAAGTACTGCCCTGGAGGAGTCTTATAATTCAACTTAAATTTTAAATGTACTAAGAGGTGTTAAAAAAACAATGTTAAAAATGTCAAAAAGGATTCTACATGCTTTATTTTTCAGTATTGTGAAACTCAACTCTATATCAACTCTATAGTAAATGTCACTAGTTGTCTTTCACATTTTTTTTTCAAATTACTTTACACTTTACACAACTGTTTTAATTTTGTTTTTAATATTTTAATTACCCAGTACTCAGACATTTTTTAATGTATCTGTCCCAGATTATACATACTGATTCATTTTATGGCAAGAAAGCCAATTATTTTATTTATTTTTTATTAAACAGCTGATTATTTCCCCCAAATCATTTGTAAATGATACCAAACCAATCCTAAAACTTTTAACCATTTAGTTTATTTTTACAAAAGGGTCAAAATTAATAAGCAAGAAATACATTTTATTCATAGTTTTTTAATAATTACAGAAGCTGAGGATATAGTGTTTAAGGTGTTAGGCTATATAATATATAAAATATATATTTTATGTTAGAAATAGAGAAAACATGGATAATTCCATGTTTTGCTTCTGACTTTAAATGTGGCTAATGCGTTCACCTTACACACGAAAGATACCTGGTTTGATTCCGGGAGGAGACCCAAACCAGCCTCAGGATGTACAAGCTAGTGCAAGCGGCAAGCTTGGATAAATTGAAAGGTTGTGTCAGGAAGGGCATCAGGCATAAAATAATAAAATCTGACCCAAATCAAATATCAAATATATCCATGTGGCAAACTCCTGGGAAATAAAGTAGCAGCTTAAAGGTCTTCTTCTTAAGGATCTGAACCCTAGAGCTGTTTTACATTACACTGTAGTTGAAGTCCCTTCTGGTTGTGTAAGTGTGTGTCTGTCATGATGTGTGGCTGACAGATGTGTGTGTCTGTGTGTGCGCTGCAGGAGCTGGCTGAGCTGCTGGATGAGGAGAAGCTGAGCGGTGTTCCTGTGCTGATCTTTGCAAACAAACAGGACCTCCTGACCGCCGCCCCAGCCTCCGAGATCGCAGAGGGTCTCAATCTGCACACCATCCGGGATCGCATGTGGCAGATCCAGTCCTGCTCCGCCCTCACTGGCGAGGGGATTCAGGTGAGCAGATGAACTGTGCTTCACCTTTGTTGCATTTAAAAAATATACATATATCTATATTTTCCTTCTCACCCCACTGCTTCCCCTAAATTTAATACAGGAGGGCATGAACTGGGTCTGCAAGAGCGTCAACTCTAAGAAAAAATAGCTTTGCTTGTAGTCTTCTACTAATCAGGAGGACCAGCAACAGCAGCAGCACACACGCATACACTGACACACATTGCACCCTCCTGAGCCTTAGTACAAGGGATATACCTGTGAATGTACACACACTACTAATCCAACATGGACTTGGAGTTTTTAACCCCTCTGCATTCCCGCATCGCTGATGTTTACTAATCTCAGCACATCTTCCTGTGCTGGCCTCTACAACGAGGAGGGGCGTTTGCCTTCAAAAGGGAACCCAAACCAGCATATCGACCCCTTCCACCCCTCCGCCGTCCACCCACGTCACCATCTCGGTCCAACCGCAGCCACCCATGCGCAGCCTGTCACAGCCTCAAACATTCCCATTAAACTGCTGTCTTTCACTGGAATTCCAACATGTTCTTTAAGCTCTTTCACACGCTGTCCTGGAAACCACCCCCCCCCCTCCATCTCACTTCTATGTCGTGACAGTTTTTGTTGTTTTTGGTTCTTCATCATTCCACAAAAGGCTGTAAAGCGCTTTTCCTGCTATGGCTCTGTTCGAAGTGACGTATATTTTTGTAATTGTCTTATTTATGGTGAAGTAGAGTGTAGAGCGCTTTTAAACAACAGCTCATGCGGCGTGTGTGTGTGTGTGTCTGTGTGTGTGTGTGATTTCAAGGATGTTTGAGAAACAGTCCAACTCTCCCCACTACAGATAAAATAATACTCTACATGTTAATATGTAAAAAGGAGGCTGAAATTAAATGGTTAAGGACATTTTTCGATCAACTGTAAATAGCGCAGCTCTGTGTTCATATGTTACGTTATGCACATGTTATAGAGTATTTGTTACCCTGCTGTAGTCTATAATGTTTGCATATCTAATGTATGCTAGCAGATCTGTAACAGAGGAATAGGTACTGTATGTCCCAGTGCATTTCTATGTGCAGGTAATTCGCTCCTTTTGATATTCTTGAATGTAATCTGTTCAGAGCTGAAGATACTGTATGTGAATAAAAACACGAGAAAAATGTTTCACAAGTCTTACATTTATTTAGTTTCTGGATGCAGTAACATACTTGGATACTGAAAACTTGGTCACATAAGCAGGTGGAGTCGTGCGCTTAATGACAACAACCACCCTCTGTGGAGAGGCCGCTGTGGGAGTTGATGGGTGGGGCGCAGAGCATTGTTTTCACTATCAAAATGTGGATTTGATCTAGCAGTACGATACCCTATTTGTATGGAACTGCAGCACACATTTGTCCCTCTTGTGTGCTGGTACAAGCCTGCGTCACACAAGATTATTATACAGTGAGATAATAGGTGTGGAAAAAGAAAAGATTTTAGTTAACCGAAATAGAAATAAGTAGACTTTTATGGGGGGAAAAAGTGTTCACTGAGACAGTGTGCATGAGTGTGAGTCAACTGCCTTCATTTAGTGTTTGTGTTGAGAGTCATGACAATATAAAATCAAACAAATCTGTAAAAATACCTCCAGAACCTTTCAGAATGAGCTGATTGTTTTATATTAAGTAAGTTTAGTACATTTAATGACCCATGCAAAATTTTACCTTCCTTCTGGGATTTCCTTCTGAACTACCAGCCCTTGAATTATATAGGCATTGGTATAAGTGTTCTGCTTTTCAAGTTGCCTTATGTCTTCTAGTATATTTGAGCTGTCCTAATTTTTTAAATACAAAAGATATCTACATGAAATTTCCAGGGCTGAAAGACACATTTACTGAAAACCAGCAACCAAACCAGTTTTACACGTTCCCCATGTGTCATGATCTCATTTTTGTTCATTTTTGTTCTATGGGGAAACTTGAGCATCAGTATCATGGGATATATGACAGCTTCAATAGCAAAACTGGACCACTTTAATGTCTAGGATGTAGAGTAATAGAAACAAGCTCTGGCACCCAGGATGTTTTCTCTGTTTTCTGTTAATTCACTGGAAAAGTTCAAAAAGTATATATTGGGTAAACTTGCAGGGGTTATATCACCACGTGTGGTCGGTGACGGTTAAAACAAGGTTTAGCATATTATAAAGGTCTGATTTCTATCTATATTTTAATACTGGGATCATCTTCTAGCCACGATTTGTTTCTAATATAGTCAGATTTTGCACAAATTAAATCCAAAACCTGAAATTCTATTTATTCAAAGAATTAAAACCATGTTAATGTTGAATAAGTGAGCTTTAAACATATATTCAGCCATCAATCATCTCTTTAGCTTCTCTAGAATAAATAAATAAATAAATAAATGCTGATGTTTAATAAAATATTCCTTCTAGATTTTCTTGAAATTCCATATTATTAACTAAAAACTCAGAGGTCTCCTGAAGGTATTTTCAAACTCTTTGCTTAATATATAACAGCCGATGTGCAGTAGAAAAGCAATTTGGAAGGCCCAACTTGAAAAACATCAAACAAACTTAAAGTTGTTTTCTGTTAAATAGGAATTTAAGATGAATGCAATGTGAAACATTGATGTAATCATTAACATAAAATCATAAATGTTGCACTTGCATAGGTGTACAAGGTCAAACTGTGAAGGATAATATAACATTAAAAATTTGACACATCCACCAACCTGTTTGAAAATCAGTGAACTTGTCTGTAATTATGATTACAGCTAAAAAAAAACATGTATAAAGGTAAATTTAACTTCTTGTTTCTTGAAATAAAATCTTAACCTGTTTAAAATTAGGGGTAAGGTTTAGGTTTATTTCTAACTCCTTTATGTGCACGTTTCACCTAGTGCACACAGCACATACAAGTGGAAATGTTATAACTGATGTACTCAAGAGCTAAGATGCATGTGTAAAGGAACTGATCTGAAAGCTAACACCTTCTAGTTTTAGAAACCATGCTTGTTTAGCATGCAGCTAAAATGCACCCTCACCCACATAGAGCTCTGCCTGTGACCTAATGAATGATAAAGCTACAGTAGTTCAGCCTATGACATGGAAAAAACATGCGCTTATGTTTCCAAAATATCTACAGTTGTGGTAAGAAATTTTTATGCACTCATCACGGGCATGAATGTCATGGTAATTTTAGGCGTTGAGTGATTTCTTTGAACTGCTCTTTTTACAGAATGAAATGACTGTACGGCATACACCTTTAATGATTCTAAAAGCAAAAACTGGGTTCATAAGTTTGAATCGACTCTCTTCCACTTATCCAGTTCAGGGTTTCAGGCTATCAACAACCTTCAGGCATAATTCCAGTTGGATATTTGACCGCTCTTCTTTGCAGAGTTGGTGGAATTGGTTGGCTTCCTGGTACAAACCCGGCTTAAGCATACATTTTCAATAGGGTTGAGGATCAGGGCTTTGTAAAATCCCTACCAGAAGCATACTATTAGCTTGCTTCATCCAATTCCAAACCACTTTTGATATGTGTTTGGGATCACTGTCCTGTTGGAACACAATTGTGTTTGACATTTGAACCATCTAAGCTGCTGATTTGACCTGAAGTTAAAAAAATTTAATCTTCCAAACACTGTGGCCAAATAGCTCAATCTTTGTGTCTGACCATAAAACTTTTGTCCAGAAGCCATTTGGCTTGTCCAAGTAGGCAGCTGAAATTTCACTCACGCCTTAAGATGTCAATTTTGGAACAGGAGCTTCTTTATTGGTCAGCACCCTCTCAGTGCATGGTAATATATGGTCGTTTCACTGTGGACGCTGACACTGGTGTTCCAGTGAGTGCTGAAAAACAAATAACTTTTATGCTAACAAAGAGGAAACTGACTGTTATAGTCAGTCGTGAGCACTAGTAGGAAATAAATAAGGCTTGTCAAGTTAAAAGACACCTTAGAAGCTTCAGCACCTTATTAAAATATTTAAATCAGTATATGTATATATTTGAGCTTGTATTTGATGTCGTGTAGATTAGAGAAAATCCAAAATAAATTCAACCTTGTTAACTAATTTGGGTTTTTTAAAGGCATTAAATATGCATGCTGTATAATCATTCCAACCTGGAAAAAGAACAGTTCAAAGAAATAATTAAAACCTCAAAATTACCATGACATCATGCTCATGATGAGCGTATGCAAATTCTGACCACAACTGAATGTTCTTTTCCGAGATGCTACAGGCTCAGCCTGTCCTAAAATGCAGAATGACAGCTGTAAGATACCATCGTGATACACCTGGAAAATTACTTCCACTGCTGACTTGTACAAATGACTTATAAATGTCTAATCGTTGCATGTCTAGCAGCTGGTCCTCACTGATGATGCATGCCTGTGTTACTCCAGGTACTACTGGTGAAAACCAGACAGTACTGCCTGGAGAGGATCAATGGCTTCCTGTGTTACAAAATATTGTGTCACAAAATCATGTCGTTCTTGTGACTATGTATTACAATATAACAGTTGCAGTGTCAAATCAAATCCTGACAGGCAGTCAGGCTTCAGGCAGGTGGTGCTGCATCCACCGGTCTGGGTAAGTGCCTCATGTCCTGGGGCTGTGCTCGAGGAACCGTTGAATCTTCTCCCCCGAGCTGTAGTGACAAATATCAGGAAACAAATACACCTCATCCACCCACAAAGGCCCCTGTTTAACTTGAAAGCACTTGACTGTTACAGACGTGAGCGATAAACAGTTGTGTGACACTGCAGTCATTCACCTCCACCCAGTAGTTTTAATATAACTACGCAAATAACTAAGTTGTATAGTTGGAAAAAACATTTCATGTCATGAATTCTACTTCTACTTTTACATAACTTTTATAAGAAGTGGCAAATTGGTGTGTTGGGAATGATAGAAAGTTGTATGTATGTATGTTTTTTAAAACATTTGTTGTCATAAGTTTTGGTAGTGACGACTTTTTGATTGTTACAACTTTCAGATATTTCAGTGAAACTCAATATTTGAAGAGTTTCAGGAGTTCTGCCAAAATAAATCACACCCCGACAAACATGATGTGTGCTTAGCTGTTGTTTGAAACAAACCTTGTATCAAGTCGATGGCTGAGTTTTAAATAATGAACAGGAAATAAACTGAGGCCCAGAACTATGGAAGCTTGTTTCCACAAGTTAAAATATCTTTATTTATTTTTGAAAGCCAGACCTAAGTTGAAATTTTGAGTTATTACCTCAAGATTTTGACTTACTGACTCAAACTTCTAAGCAAGTCAAAAATGTTTTCTTTTGTAAGCAGCAGAAACAAGCTTCCATGAAAGTCTCCCTATGTGTCTCTTTTCTCTGTCTTTTCCCTCACCTGTAAAGTGGTGTGCTCTGTCTTCCTGTTAAGAGGGACTTCTTCCTCCCCACCATGACCAAGTCTTTACTTATATAAAGTGCCTTGAGAAAACTGCTGTAAAACGAATGCAATCTATTTGACTATTTCCAAGTTATGCTACATTTCAGAGATTGTTTTCTTGTTTTTGTTTAGTTTTCACTGGTTTTTGCTGTTATAATAAGATTTCTTTTTATCAAAAAAGGGATTTAGAACAGGTATTACAACACAAGCACAATACTTTGCTTGGCAGCTGACTCACAGTCATGCAGACATCTCAAGTCTCAGTAAACAAAGCCTCATCAGACTGAAACTACAGCAGACATTTCCTGTTTACTTTTATTTTATTTTAGTTATTGTTTCAGTTTTTTTTATTCCTTGCAGGAAAAGTTTTGTTTTTTAAAATTTTTTTTTTTATTTCTGTTAACTAAAAATTTTCCACTCATAATTTTTCTAGTTTGTTTTTAGTTAACCATGGCAACGTTGCTCGGTTACCCTGACCCTCTTTGATTTTACATAGAAAACCCATGAATGGCTCATATTTTCTGCTTAAGTGAAGGCAATCACTGACTGCAGGAACCTTAACTACAGCACTGAGTCCACTTACTATATAACTGATTACTCCCAACCCTGAGTCATTTCATTTTAAAGCTTAGAGAAGCAGCATGTGTTTGTTATTACTCAACCCTGAAGTACACTCAGATCCTTAATACTGACCCAGAAGAAGATATTTGGAGGTATTACATGTCTAATAGTGTGTTCCGGGTTCAGAAACAGTGTGCTATGTGTTTTACTTTATGCATAGCTTTGTATGTAACTGATTCAGAGGGCCTTGGAGGCCTGAAAACAGCCTCTTCTTGTCTTACAAAGATTCTCATTGTTCAGTCTTCCTCTCTGCTCACACAGACAGAATGTACAAGTGTTGTTCCTCATTTCTGGCGCTTAAACGCCCAGTTGCATTTAAATCTAACAAAGCACTGCGGAAAATGTGATACGCCGCGGGAGTCACATTTAGAAATATGAAGGCGTTGGGGGAAACAGTCTGGGAAAATATCTTTTTGCTCTTTGGTGGAGAGTTGGAGATGAGTTGGTCGCACAAAGACTGAAAATGCTGAAACAGCTAGCATGGCCTGACTAATTCACCTGCTCAGGCTTGTTAATTTGCACAAAGTGCTGCTTTAAAGGGGTTTGAGTGCTGGAGATTTTTTGCTGGGACCAGTTGTCAGGCAGCTGTGAACACAGACTGGTCCCGGCAAACTGAATTACTGGTATCGAATAAATAAACTTGATGAAATGTAATTTAGTGAGCATGCCAGGTGTTCCCAGTGTTTAGGAAACCTTTCTGTGTCACCGTTAAACTAATATACATAGTGCTATCAGTATTTTAATTTACTACTTCTTTAGCTGGCACAAAATGGTTTTGGTTTCTACGGTGAGAGTCTTTGAGTCTTTGAATGTTGTGAATTACAGATGCACCTGATTAAGCAAGCCAGTTAGCAACTCCTTGGTACTACACATTATCATATCCAGTATACAAGATGGCAGTATGCTTCCTGATATGAAAACCAAGTCTGTGTCAAAGTCTGTTGTTTCAATTGCTGATTTTTGAGCACGATTAATAAATGATCGTACTTTTAGAGGCAGAAAGGCTAATGTAAGTCAACCACAAGTTATTAGCTAATGAGGATCCTGGATATTGTTAGTCAGATCTTGGCCAGTTACAAAACACTAAGATGGTGACAGCAAAAATGCTCGTCAAGGCTTCCTAACAGGAGTTTAAATTAAAGAAGGTATGCCCATCCTTTATACTTTCTAGCATTCAACCAAAGACAAGATGTTTAAAGGTTAGCACCTTTACAGCCGCTGGTTTTTGTGAAGCCAGAAGTTGCCTTAACATCCATTTGGGATGTTTTTGCATTTTGGGGTGATGGAGTAAATAAGGCCCAGTCATGCAGGCCTAATGACCAATCAACCACCTGTCATGTAGGAACAATGAGTATTCCCCAACAAACTGTGGGGAATACTCACTGTTGCTGGAGGTTGGTGGGAAAATGATTATTAACAACTGGAACTATGGATGAGACCTGGCAGACTCCAAGTCAGTTATCCAGGTGGGTAAGTTATTAAATAATTGTTATGTAAGGAAAAGGATCCACAGGAGCCAAAACCACTTTTAAAGTTAACCATTTTTATGGGGAAGATTGACTCCACTTAACAGCCAACCTCAAGCATCACCTAGAGGAAGTGCAGTTTTTGCCACTTAAGCTGCATATGTCTATGGACCACCTTCCCACTTAAATATGGTGTCAGGGACCAAGCAGTAAAGCACAGAGGACACGTTTCATTCAAAAAGGTAGGTTTTTATTGATCTAAAAATATGAAAAATGACAAACAAATCCAAAACTTATACAGGCAGACCAATAAAAGACATCAATTCAATAAACTCAACTCCAAACAACAACTAAGAAAATGACACATCAGGGAACTTAAATACTGGCTTAGCTAAACCATATGACACACAAGTGGAAGACAAAATGGCTGCCATATAGCCAACTAACACAAAACAATGAAACAAACTCCAAACACCCCCCGGGCAATGAAATGTGGCTCAGTCCAATGAGGCTCTCAGCACTACTTTAGATCCCTCAGCCCTTAGCCACACCTTTTGCAACCAGGAAGGAGAAGCCATACGACCGGGTAACTCAAGCAAAGGAAGCTGTATTAATACAACATTAAAACATGTTTTGTAATGTGTGATGGAAAAATAAACTAATTTAATTTAATAATGAAAAAATATATTGGACAATGAGTAAAATATATTTTAAGGACTGACTGCAAAGTGAAGTAAACTAGTGGTGAGGTGTGGCTTGCCATCACATGTGGTCATGCCTAATTAAAAAATATCAAATTTAAGGCTAAAAAATATCCAAAAACAAATTTAATACTACTTTTTCTATGGTTTGATTGACAAGTTTTGTTGCCTTTGCCCTGTTAAACATTGATTCATAAGCGCTGCAGATTTACTGCACATCCACTGTAGGCAGCATTTTTTAACACCCAGTAGCACAAACAAAGTCAAATAACTGACAAATGAGAGAAATTTCCTTTTAATCACTATAAAAATAGAATACCCAGACAGAAAAAAATTAAACAGAGGATTTTCAATATCAGCAAGCTAAGAGCTTAAATAGTAGGTTTTGGTAGCTGGTTGTTTTGCATTATTTTAAACTCAACAAATCTGTGTATATAAATGATAAGTTTTATCAAGATTCCTTTTATAATAATTACATTTTTTAAGCTCAAAAGTGACCATAGAAACATGAAATCAATAATACTTAAATGACAAATATATCAAAGAGTCTGCTTTCTTTTAATGCCATATTTTTAGAGTTATATCTGTCTTTTATGTGTCTGTTGAAAGCTTCAAATGAGAGTACAAAAAGTTCTGTGGCTGTTTTATTGGTGAATAAAAAGCCCTGCTGTGTGTGGTGGTAATTCTAAAGTGGCTCACAGTGTATGCGTGTGTGTGTGTGTGTCATAGATGCATATCTGAGAGGTAGGCGACCGGATTCTTCTTGTTTCTCCTTGTGGATCAAGCAGCTGTTCGGCAGCTGTGTGTGCAAGTGTGAGAAAATGTGTGTCAGGGGAAAAAGAGGGGAGTGTGTGTGTGTGTGTGTGTGTGTGTGTGTGTGTGTGTCAGCAAGAGAGAAAGACTGAAAAGCAGCGCTGTAATTTATGCTGCACCTCCGACCCCACAGCTCTTGGCTGCCTGTCTCTGCTGAGGTTTGCTGACGTGAGAAAAAGAAGCAGCACATCAGACCTCTGCTTAAGCTTGAAAGAGAGAAGAAGTGGGAGGAAGACGAGGGTGGAGCAAGAAGCAATGTGATTTAAAATGTTTGTTTTTACGTGTATGTTAACCGCTGACTGCTGCTGGAGGGAAAGAAATGGCATTCAGACATTGAAACTGACATATAATGAGTAAATATCTCATAAAACTGTGAAAAGAGTTCAAAATGTAGGTTTATTCTTTACCTTGGAAGCTGTAGTTGACAAAACAACCTCACCCTGATGTTGATTTTGTAGCTTTAATTGTTTTATGAATAAGACTGGTGCCACTCATACACAGTGGCATGACATGGGGTAAACTTTTGAGGAAGCCAACAGGACCTGCAGGCGCCTTGTTGCAACTGATGCAAGACTTTACAGCTCACAGCTCTCTCTCATAATGAATAAAAAGAAACCTTTATTTCTAACGTAGTCAGGGGATGTTTAAATTTTCACTTTCACATCATTAAGTATCTGTAGGCTACATATTTAAATTGCTTGATAAACAAAAATGCTGTCAGTAGTTGGTGTTTCAAACTTTGTCAGATATTCAGTTCTCATCACAATGGACTGAAAGCAGTACCAAGTGGTTAACAACCACAATCTTACCAGGTAACTTACACCTTATGTCCACTGTTCTCATTTTCTGTTTGGAAACATTGCAATAAAACTACTCCTTCTGTGGACTGACACATGCAGTTACAGCCAGTCATGTAAAGTTCAAATATGCAATTCAGTCACATTAAAAATGAATGTACAGTCGTGGTCATGATGTTTCCATGACACTCATAATGTACGGGATTTCTTTGAGCTTTTCTTTTTCTTGTACAGGATACATATTTAATGACTTTTTAAAATAAGAGTTGTGTGCACATTTGAATTTATTTTGGATTTTCTCTAATCCACAAAGGGTCAAAAGTGTGCATACAGGTTCAAATATAGACATACACCTCCACTAACATTTAATTTCCTTTAGCAGGCTGCACCTGGACCAGACACTTTTGGTAGCTACTGACAACCTTCAGGCATACTCGTGACTGGACGTTTGACACTTCTTGGCAGATATAAGTTGGTTTCCTGGCCGGACTTTAAGTGTAATTAACAAATTTTTAATAGAGTTGAGGCTGTATTTGAGACAAATGTCCTGTTGTGGACACCCAAAAGTTTCAAGTGTCTAGCTGTTTATTCAGGCGGAGCTGAAGACTTTGGTAGTTCTCCTTCATTACTCCATCCACCTTGTGCAATTTACAAGTAACCCTGGCAGTAAAACAGCCCCAGAGCACGAGGCTACCACCACCATGCTTGACAGTTTGAAATACCTCATCTTAAATTCTCAAAACATTGTGGACAAATAGCTCGAAGAGAACTTCCCAACTATAAATCTAAAGTTCTCTTTCTTAAATCTACCTTGGCTTCTTGGACTTTCCCATTGCTCTGATCCAATCCAACAAGTTCTGTCAAATAAATTCTTTTTTATGCTTTTAAATTGGCCATGACACTGTCAAGTTAAAAGAAATTAGAGAACTTTTAGCTCCTCTTATTAGATTTAAGTGTATGTATATATTTGAGCCTATATGTATGTGGATTAGAGAAATTCTGAATAAATCCAAACTTGTGCACCCAATTTTTGTTTCTTTAATGTCGTTAAAGATGTATGCAGTTTAATCATTTCTTCCCTGGAAAATAGAAGAGTTCAAAGAAATCATTAAAAGACCAAAATTACCATGGCATTCATGCTCCTGATTGAGTGTATGTAAACTTCTGACCACTACTGCAGCTTAGCACAGAGCCTAGAAGAAAGAAGCATTTAGTCCAGAACAACAAAATCAGCCAAAACCAGCACCTCTGCAGATGTCTCATTCGTAAACTCTACATAAAAGATCATTGTAGCTGCCACAACAACACCCAAAGGTTTAAACTAGCCTGTAGCTTTTTATTTTATACGTTACAGTCCTGTGGACTTCTCAGTTAATGCTGTTGTGAGTTCGCCGCAGCAACGTAGATCTGTAACTGCCTGTGATATAATTTGATGCCAGGATTAATATAAAGTGTGGTCAGGTGCTGGATTAACATTGAAAACATGTAAAGTAGTGAAACTAAACTACCCTTTGTTTACAGTCTATATGCTAAGCAAAGATAACTTTATTGATTATGAAAAATTATTATTAGCGTCAGTCTACTCCTTTGAGTAACTTTCAATCGAATTATGTGATCTTCATAACTGAAATATTCAAAATTTTCTTTCCTTCTTTCCGCTCTGCACTCACTCTTTTTCTAAGACACACAGGTGGATCATCTCTGCTGTGTGAATGGGATTGAGGCTCAAAGTGCTGGGTAGGGGAAAGCAGTAATGCAACAGCTTAATCGGGCTGAGGGGAACACACACATGCACTCACTCAAAGACACACACACTCTCTCTGCATCTCTGTCTCGCGCGTCTAGTCATCTCAAGACTCGTTTTCTCCATCCTGTTTTCTCTCTGCAGGCCTCCACCCACACATACTCATGAGCCGTTTTGTACTCAATGGACACAGAGATAGTTGTTAAGTTCTGTTTAAATAGGTTTTTCCTTTACTGACACGTCCATTAAGACAGATAAGTACACTAATAGATTAAATATAAAACCGATACAAGGCGGACTGATTAGTTTTTTTTTAATTTTTTGGGGGGGGGTGTCTGTTGGAGCAGAGACTGTGTAATGTTAAGGGTGTAGGTGGGAGGATGTCAGTTTGTTTTAAGGTTGAATGGTTGATTATGCAGATGACTGTTTAGGGGTAGCTGTGTTTGCAAAACTGCACAAAATGCCAGTGGAAAATTTTATGAGAAATACAATCCACAAAATAGCAAAACCATCCAAGAATTCGTGCTTCCAATAAGCATCGTCTTTATAAGGTCATCTATTTTGCTGCTCTTTTAGGCTATACAGTCAATTTGAACTTCTTTGTACTTGACAACAGACTTTGGTTGACTTAAGATTTTCATATTTGTTTAGGTCACGTGTAACATGGCTTGAAATATTCTTTAACTCGAGGCCCAAAACCCAGAGTTGGCTCTCTGAAAGAAATATTTGGCACCATGAGTCAATGTGGTATTTCACATCTAATGGTGTCGAAGAACTGTTACGTAATGCTGATGACACGGACACCTTTTCTCACACACAACAGTGGAAACCCAGATCTATGACTCAGCCTAATTTTTAAATAATTAAAACAAATAAATCAAGGCAAAATGTAAATAAAATAAGTATCCACCACATCTGGAAAACTTTGGGTCCTCTTCTGATCTACGCTGTAAACTGGACCCTTAATTAAAGTAGTACAAACTTAAATATGGCAGCCCTTCAGTGCTATGAAATTGCCCCCCACGATTTTTAAAAGGATGAAGGCGTTAGCCTCAGGAAAGCTCAGCTAAAGCTAGTGTGTGATTTTACTGTGTACTAGCGAGGAAGATGAAAAACTCTATGCAAAGAGCCAGACCGTGCAAATTTTGAAAGTGGTCTTGAGCAAAGGCTTTCTGAAGGGCTTTCAGAATTTTTCTTTGTACCTTACCATTTTCAGAAAAAAATGCTTAAGCTACCTAACACTTAGCAAAGTTGACACAGAAACTAAGAAATGCATTTGTACCTTCATCAACTGTTCAATGAAGCCTCATCAGAAATGGCATCAGTGGAAGGGTGGCTGTCAAGAAGTCATTCTTAAGGAAGGGAAAAAGACTGAAGTATGTCAAATTACACAAGAACTGAAAATCAAAAGGTCTTCAATGTGTATGGAAGAGTTCAGGAGAGAGGTCCTACAGCCATCTGTAAAATACAGTGAAGGCACTGTCATGGTTTGAAGCTGCATGTCAACCAGTGGTGTTGGAGATCTTGTGAAAATGGCAGTATGAATGCAGAAATGTAAAGTCAGATTTTTATCCAACATGCAATACCAACTGGAAAGCATCTGATTAGCAACAGCTTCATTTTTTGGCATCACAATGATCCCAAATACAACGCTAGTGCAGTAAAAACACACCTGGATAGAAGGCCATGCAACGGAACAAAATCAGTTATGGATTGACCTCCCCAGAGCCCGGACGTCAACGTTACTGAAACAGCGCGGGATCATTTTGACAGAGACCGTAACACAGGCAGCCAACATCCAAGGAAGAGCTTTGAATGCCCTTCAAGAAGCCTAGAGAACGATTCCTGATGGATATTTAAATGACAAGAAAGCTGCCTAAGAGAGTTCAAACTATGTTGAAGAATAAAGGTGGTCAGACCAAATATTGTCTGGATATTAAAACAGACTGTTTTTGTTTTATGTACTGTATTTCTATGCATGTGAACTTTAAATAAATAGATCCAACCATTTTCCCAGCCAAAATAAATATTTAATTGCGGGTGCCAACAATTTCTTGCAAGTTTAGTAAACCCTGGGCAGGTGAATCATTTGCTATATTAATCTCTTAATAATCTCTAAACACAGAGCACAGCTAAATCTAGCTTTAGCTAGGATGTTTTTCTATACTAGCAGCTAACCTGCCTCTACAAGTGTACAAAAGCACTTTCACGACAGTTTTGCTGAATTCTTACATCGGCCAGTTTGAAAATAAGAGTTTTTAAATAAACTAATGCATAAATTTGTTACCTGTTTACATCTCTAGTTGGAGTAAACAAGCTGCTGCCATGTATGGACATGACGGGGAAGTGGAAACGTATTTGAATACTAACACACAGCTGGTTTTTGTCTTTTTATGGGATTTATTTACAGTAACAAAAATATAGAATATCACCAACCTTATCCTTTAAACATGAGATGTTTCGCACATACACAGTTGACAGCAGAGACTGGTTTAAACTTGTTTATTTGGATCCTTTCTCCAAATCACGTCTGTAATTTTTCCATTTCACAAAATATTTACAAAAAAAGATACTTTTAGTTTTTTTTTTCCCCCTCTCTTTATCGTGGCTGTTGTAACAGCTACTTTTAAGGATGATGAACCATTGCTTACATCTTGCAGTCCAGTCTTTTAGAAAAAGTTCATGAAAAAAAAAGAAGTTCCTCCCGCCCTTCGTTTCTTTCGTACACTCATTTTAAAACAGCATACAGTTTCTTTTCCCCCATTGTTCTTCTTCTGAGTGCTTTTAGAAAAACAAAAACAAAAAAAACAACTAAACCTCTTCCTTGCATGCTCTCAGCTGCAAACAGGAAGCCAAGAGCTTGTGTGCTTATTGAGAGGAAGTGACATCTTTGCCCTGCAGGAAGTACAATTACAGCATCATCAGATCGTCCAGATGCCTGATTAGTTTGGTCTCCCCAGTCTTGCCCTTTTCTCTAAAATAGTAGAGTCTCTGTAGGCAAGCGTTAAACGTACAATTGTACCAAATAACACAAAGTCATTCATCACTAAATGGAAACAGTCTGTAATATTTTCTGTCCTGTGGCAGCAGGAAGGGAGTGCTAAGGATGCGGGCCGAATTCTCAAAAATGCAGAGGGCTGGGGTCAGGCGGCCCTTTAGACGCTGCTCTATTGTCCCTCTGTGGGTCAGCATCTGTAGTCCAGGCATAGCAAGGCGTCCACAAGTGCATTGTGGGTGTTCCATGGAAGAGCTTTTTGTGTTCAAGCTGTACGATCCATCCCTGAACTCAGCAAAGAAAGGAAGAAGTGCCATGACAATAAAAATAAAACGGACACGCAGGGACCGCAGTCCCTTTTTAAAGGATCTATCAAACAAAGTCAGCTATGTGGAGAAAAATATGTTTGCTAATAACATAAGGCAATTGACCTCAGTACAACTGGAGGGGTGATTATATCAGAGAAACATGAGCTGAACGTGGAAAGCTCAACACTGCACGGTATAATCTCTTTTCCCTTTAGCCTCAGTGAGAAGCCTTGAAGAAGCATGAGAAGATTCTCTACTAAAAGTTAATTTCCTACCAATCCATCTCCTACTCTATAAATAAAAAAAGATGCATCTCCTCGTCTCCTCTTCAGGCTTCTCTTCCTTGTTTCTGTGTAAAATGCTGAGCTGAGTTTCATCAGGCTGTTTATGCATTTTACGTATAATACACTACATGAAAACACAGACCAAAATTAAAGAAAGGAAGAAAATAAAAACACAAAGAGATCAACCCTGCCCCCGAATGTGTGTGTGCGCGTATGTGTGCAGATATAAACAATTATTTTAATATGTGTATAGTATAATCGTATTGTGTTTATTCCCGTTAGTAAGTCGGTAAAGGTGTGCTATTTTGGTGCCTGTCTCTATATCTGTGTGTGTGTGTGTGTCTGCGTGTGTGTCTGCTCTGTTAACTGGTGACATAGTGCTTTGTAGAGGGCTGCCCATACAGCCCATAGAAATCTGCATGTCTGTGTGTCTGTGAGGCGTCTATCCAGTCCCTCACTGCCAAGCCCTGCATGGATGGACCTCCGGAAGCCAGGCCAGGAGGAGGGGGGTAGTCCTGGGCGCTGACCCAGGGAAAAGAGCCCGAGCGTGGGTACGGAGGGTGGCTGCGGTGGCCTGACACAGAGGGCACTCCAGAGCAGTAGCAGTTATCCATCGTGCACACCAGAATCTTGCGACCGCCATACTGAGGGAGAACTGCCTGCTGGGAGGAGTGCGAGGAACTGCTGCCTCCAGGAGGGAAGTGAGAGGAGCCGAATACAGAGCCTGAATGGTGATTAGTCAACGAGCCACTCCCGCTTCCCGTTCCGCTGCTCTCGCTGATGTGAGGCGGGCCACAGGGTCCGAGAGCCTGCTGATTGGTGGACTGGCCTTCTCCAGAGGCAGAGCTGGACCCCAGGTAGGGCTGTTTGGCTAACGACGAGGAAGAAGATGAGGAAGAGGAGGACGAGTCTTTGAAACCCGGTACGGCATTTTTTCCGCCGTTCCCATTTCCCTCTGGGAAAGCAGTGGAATGTTTCCGTTTCTCTGCACCAGAGGCAGAGCTCTGACCGCTGGGATAGGCGGGAACAGACTGCAGGAAGGTTGAGGGAGGGGTGAGGGGAGCTAAGAGAGGAGAGAGAGAAGGTGCGAAATGAGAAGAGGTAAGTGGTAATTAAAAGAAAAACACTTCCATGACGGTCGTGCCCTGCATTAAAAGCTAACAGGTGTATTTCATTTTCTCACCTTCAAGTGTTCTTTTCAAGCTCTTCTCTCTTTTTGAGATCTCAGAAAGGAAAAGTTTAGAGTTGAGATTCCCAACTTTGTAAGGAGGGAGACTGCTGCCCACACATGCCTGAGATCTGCAACAAGTGCGAGGAGACGGGGTTCATGATAAGGTGTTTGCTTGGAAACATCTCCAAAATAATTAAATAAATAAAAATCATTGTATGAAGACTGTTTGCTCACCTGTCTGTGAGGATTTTAACAGGCTTGGTGTTTTTCATGAAGCTCAGCTCCTCCGCCTTCCCGAAGGCAGTCTGGATGGAGCTCAGCAGCTTCTGGGCCTCGTGGCGCTGCTCCCCGAGAGCTAAAACCTGGGCTGCGTTCTCCTGACAGAACCGAGCCTGAGCCCGATCCAGAGCCTCCAGTGTCCGACCGAGATCCTCCTCCAGGAGCTGGTGCATCCGCTGGTACTGCAGGCGCACCTCCTCTTTCAGCTCACACACCCTGTCCTGTAAAATAAACACACACACCAATCAAAATTTCCTAAAGATTTTATAGTGCCATAAAAGAGAAAACGCGCCCACGGAGTGACGTGCAAAAACATACCTCCACCACACACTTGTCTGAGTCGAGTTTGCAAAGCTGTTCCTCAATCTCCTGCACTCGCTCCTCCACGCGTTCCTGCTGTCTTAACAGGTTTTGCTGTGAGGTGAGAAGGACAGAAAGTAAATAAAGAATGCCTCGTGGCCTTGGAAACTTGTGACCTCGGTCAGCTACTAGCATCCCCTCCCCAAGCCTGAGATATAAGGATCCGGGAGTGGGCTAATTTAGTCTCCATCTAACACACAATCCCTGTGGGGGAGGAAGGAGGGGGATGCAGTCATAGCAACCAGCAGCTATTTTGTGTTTGCATTAGCGAGCGAAGACTAATGTTGGGGGAGCCGGGGGCAGCGAGCAGAGATAGATAAATGGGCAGAAAAAGCTCCGGCAGCTTTGCTCTCCCCTTGGTGCAACTCCTCTTCCTCTGTTCTGCATTTTCTTTCTAAAAGACACACATTCAAACAGAGGAGGCTGCTCTGCGAGCTATGGCAGTGTTGTGGCAACAGCGCCTGTTTTTTCTGGGATGATGATGATGATGAAGATGATGGCATGTGCCGAGCTGAGTTTTATCCGGCTCAGCTTGTGGCCAAAATTTACAAAAAAGAAGGAATAAATGGCTCTGTGCGGGACCAACAATCCTTTGCCTAAATTTTGGATAGCGGGAATGCCATTGACACAGATTTGATGATCCCTTCGTGTTGTTAATATTTAATGGGAAATATGAATAACCCTCACTCAACATTTAATGGAGCGTATTGATAAGATGGTGCTGACATGGCTACAGCCCTTTTTTGCTTCTCTGTCAGGTGTGCTAAGTGCTGGTTTCAGCTACATGCCAAGATGCTCGCAATGACAATGCTAGAATAGTTATCCTATGCAGGTGTATTGTTTGGCAAGTCGATCATTTAGTGAACTGTGTGACCAGGGGTGCGCAGGTTTGTGAAATTCAGGGCTGACACCTGTGTTTAAAAGAGCAATCTGACCTACATTTTTCTGTTTTTGTTTTGAATCGTCATTTTCTGTCTGAGAAAATAAAAGTACTGCTAGTGTTAAAGCTTTTCACCACACCATCTCTAAATAAAAATAAATACATGGCATTAATGCTGGTAAATGCTGTCCTGCTTAGTGGCGATAGTTCACAATGCATTTGTGCATGCAACTTTTACTCATTACTGTTAAAAATTTGTAAGTAAAATCAAATGAATTTCAATAGTAGAATTTTTTTAAGTCTATAAATTATTCAGAAATAGTTTAAGTCCAAACATTTCCCCCAATTAACCACCAAAATTTGCAAATACTCTTATTTAAGGAGGATTAACCAGCAAATTTTTACTTTTGGCTCCATAGTGTAGTGGTTGACACGTTGCCCTTACATATTAAAGATCCCCAATTTGAAACCATAGCTTTAGGGCACAGGTGTCAAACTCTTGAGGGCCGCTGTCCTGCTTGTTTTCCAACTAGCCTGCCCTTGTAGCTTCTTATTGGCAAAAGCACACCTGATCCAACTAATCAGCAGCAGGTAGGGCAGGGATATCTCAAAAACAAGCAGGATACTAGCCCCCGAGGACTGGAGTTTGACACCCCTGCCTTAGGGGGTCATAAGCTAGTGCTTTTCTAGTGCCGATCCCAAGCCTCTGACTAATGGGAGGGTTGTGTTGGGAAGGGCATCCAGTGTAAAACTGTACTAAACTAAAAGCCCAGACCACCCTCCTCCTCCAGCTTGTCCTGGGGAACACCAAGCCATTCCCAGGCCAGCCGAGAGATATAATCTCTCTAGTGTGTCCTTGGTCTGCCCCGGGGCCTCCTCCCAGTGGGACATGCCCGGAACACCTCGGGATCCTCGCCAGATTTTCTTTTTTGCGTTTTTAAATGTATGTGTTGTTTAATGTGTGGATATGCTGCAAATCAATTTCCCATTGGGGACAATAAAGTTACCTTTGACCAGACGGCCAAATCACCTCAACTAGGTCCTTTCGATGTGGCTAGTGGCTCTACTTAGAGCCCTTACGGGGTGGCTGAACTTCTTACCCCATCTCTATGAGACAGGCCAGGCACTTTTCGGCGACCATAGGTGCAGGTAGGGGTATAGATTGACCAGTAAATCAGGAGCTTCGCTTTTACACTCAGCTCTTCCTTCACCGCAACGGACTGGCACAGCATTCACACGACTCATGCCACAGCACCAATCCGTCTGTTGTGCTCTTGCTCACGTAACTAATGAACAATACCCCGAGATACTTGAACGCCTCCACTTGGGGCAGAAATGGAGTGGGTGCTGCACCCTTTATCAGCTGAGGACCATGGCCTCAGACTTTGAGGGGCTGATTCTCAGTACCGCTGCTTCACACTCGGCTGCAAACTGCTCCAGTGTGAGTTAGAGGCCACCACTGGATGAAGCCAACAGAACCACGTCATCTGCAAAAAGCAGAGATAAGATTCTGAGACCACCCAATTGGAAGCCTTCCATCACTTGGCTATGCCTAGAAATACTGTCCTTAAAATTATGAACGGAATCCCACACCCCATACTCCTGAAGCACCTTCTACAGAACACTCCAAGGGACACAGTCGAACGCCTTCTCTAGGTCCACAAAACACATGTACACTGGTTGGGCAAACTCCCATGCACCCTGAAGTATTCTCGAGAGGGTAAAGAGCTGGTCCACTGTTCCGTGATCGGGACGAAAACTGCATTGTTCCACCTTTATCTGACGTTTGACTTTCTGACAAACTCTGCTTTCCAGCACACTGGCATAGACTTTACCAGGGAGGCTGAGGAGTGTGATCCCCTTATATTTGGAGCACACCCTCTATTGCCCCTTCTTCAAGATGGGAACCACCATCTCCAGTCTGCCAATTCAGACGCACTGCCCCTGATTGCCACACAATATTGTAGAGGCGTGTCAACCAAGATAGCCCTACAACATCCAGAGCCTTCAGGAACTCGGGGCAAACCTCATCTATCCCATGGGCCCTGCCACCAAGGAGTTGTTTAACTGCCTCAGTGACCACCCCCTTGTCCCCAGACTCTTCTTCCTCTACGGAAGATCTGGCAGTGAGATAAGGCCCTCAAAGTATTCCCTCCACTGCCCGACAATCTATTTTTTTCAAAGCCCAAGCCATGCGTTGAGGTGACCCTGACTATAGCTAGCCGATACCTCTCAACCTCACGCACTAGCTCAGGCTCCTTCCTCATCAGACAAGTGACATTCCATGTCCCAATCGCTAGACTCGGTAGCCGGGATCAGTCCACCAGGGACTCTGCCCCTGGCCGCCACCCTGCACACATTGCACCCCACAAGCTAACATTTGTTAATTAGTACTAAAATTAGCAGTGTAATCAAATAATGATACCAATGGACGTCAGTATCACACTAAATGAGTCTGTGTGATTCTTTGTCCTTCAAATTCTCCTACCATCAAGAGTTGAGCAACTAACCCTGGCTCAGGGGTAAATCTTAGGCCTCTGGAGGTTCTTATATATCTGATATCATGATGTGTAGCAATGGGCTATGCATCTAGAACCTGTTACACATCACTTAAAATTCATTGGAAGAACAAGTCATGGATATGCATAAAAAGTGTATTATGCATTGTGCCGAGCAACCACTGAGCAACAGCCTAAAGTAACCCATTTTCAGCATATATACCCCCCCCACCCCCCCGGCTTTATTCTTTATTACTTTGTAACTTTTTTCAGTGGGATTAACATGATCACTTTGCTTTTTTTTTGTCTACCAACTTTCTATGACACAATCTCTAAACCTAAAAAAAATAAAATAAAATAAAATTTGAATAACTGGGAAATGACATCTGTAGACATAATCTCATTTTCTGATAGGTTCATCAGACATCAATTTGGGATGATAGTGCTTAGCTCATACATTTGTGAGTGCCATCCATGAATAAATAAGCAAATATATGTTTAAAATAAGACTGGTTAACAAAAAATGCTTTGAGGTACAGCATAAAGAGAGAAATAACAAATACAACCAAATTGGGGACGGGACTAGGATAAAAGCATGTCTAAAGAGACTTTAAGGTATTAAATGATCACCAAATGAAAGACATTCAACCTAAAATGTGTATGCACCCAAGGGTTAGCAAACCTCATGGTGGTCACCATAATGCTTAGGATTCATCCTCTGGTGAGCATGAATAACTTTCAGTATTCAACAGTCAGACAGCCTTAATTAAAGGATGAGTCTGTCATTAGCTTGGCATGCCATTAATCATTTGTTTTTCCTCAGGCTGAAGGTTTATTCACATACAACAACCACCACAATCATCATCGTCACTGCGCAGTCATTCTAGCCAACAGCAGCTGATTTTATCATTAGTGATCAGCTGCTGTAGAGGCTGATAGGAATGAAAACCTGCATACTCCTGGGCCTCAGCAGCACATGGTTGGGAATTGCTGCCCTAGATATCTCTCTCTCTCTCTCTCTCACACACACACACACACAGTTGGCATGGTTAGATCCAGGACGGTGACCTGGTTGTGCTGACTGATTGAGTTAGGCTCTGAGCAGAAGCCAGAGGGGGAAAAACAGGGTCGAAGAAGCTGAGGCTTTGCAGAGAACCTCTCAGGGAGGAAGGGAGGGAGGAAACAGGGGGTATTAAAGAGGGGAGGGGGCTTTTTAGTTGTCATTTCACCACAGTGTCTTTTCCATCAGAACCACCAGAGCAGGAGAACGGGGCCAGAGGGAAGGTCGGTCCTCACCGGGAGTGACTGGTGGATGGTGTTAGGGAGGTGAATTTGTTGGAGGGGGACTGACGGAGGTGAAGAGCAGGGTGGGGCCTGTAGGGTTGTGTGTATGTGTGAAAGGGAGGGGTGGTTCCTCTCTGCAAGCCTTAAATCACATTCAACATGGAGGATCTGCTAGTAGTTAATACATGTAGACAAATATCTAAAATATTTATGGACTGGGGCTGTGAATGAGCTCAGTGACATTAGGGTTTTTTTTCCTGTTTGCATCATCTTAAAAACATGGTCAACCACCCAGATGAGATACAATTTACCTCGTGGTCTATTTATTCAGAGACAGCTTCTGCTCTTTTATTTAATAAAATATAAATTTTTAATGAGGTTAAAGTCTGGTTGATGCTGTATTTTTAAAGCGGCTAGTGAGACATTTTACAGTGTAACAAGAAGAGAGTTTGTAATTGACTTCTAACCTAGTGTAGCATTTTTTTACTGTAGGGTTTTTTCCAGGCTCAGAACTGTTCATTTATAGTAAGGACCAAGTCATTTCTGACCGTTTATATAATAAGAACGTGCAATTATGTTTGATTAAATTAAATGTGGTCAACAGAAAGTTGGCAGGAAAAATAATTTTCTGACAATACTAGAGATCTTTTTGTTTAGATCTGGCTAAATTGTTTTTGAGGGCCCAAAAAATGAGCACAGGACCAATTTCGGCAGGCCTTACAATCAAACTCAGCCCCAATCCTGGCAGATCAGCTAAGCTAAATGCCAGCCCACATCAGCTGATATCCTTCACACATCCAGGTGGTAAATCTCATATAAGACGCTCTATTAAAGCTGCTTTGGCCCTGCATCTGCAAGCCGCTTTGCAACCCTTCTTCACCCCAGCTCCCTCATATATTTAGTATCATATCTGTTGTTACTGAAGGTCTTGCTTCAATGCAAGCCTTCCAAAAAACCTTCTACAATTGTAAGAGCCAACAAGCAGTGGGTGTTGGGAGCCCTGTACTTGTAAATGCCAAGGCAGGTGAATGGCTGAGCCACCTCTTGTGAATTCAAATACTTTATTAAACTGGTTTTCCCTGTAGTTCTGGACTGTTGGCTAAGGAAAATAAAGCATATGAAGCCACCACCATGTGGGTATTTTTACCTTATCTGTATATTTTACACTCCATGCAATTTGTAGATTTATGGATTGACAATCTATTAACCAATTATTAGTGAAGCTATTTCTAAATAGAGTATCACAGCTGTAGGACAACTGACAAATTAGCATCTACTTGGTTCATTTACTGCTAGCAGTAGTACGACTGAAAAAACGTTAGGTTACCGTTTTCCTTTGTTTTACTACAGCTTGGAGAGTAAACAGCAAATATTTGCAGACCGCTCTGTGCTCCATGGAAACTATGGACTAATGGGGCAATCTGCTTGCAGGACCCTCTTTGTTACCAAATTCACCTAAAAACTACCACCAACCAACTGGCAACCAGTTGGGGAACAAACCTCATATGGCTGCCTTTGGTTTGCTGACCGGTCTCTAGAACAGTGTGACTGAGGCCTTAGAGATTCATGTGTGATGGGTTATTCACTTGTGTATTTTATGCTGCACAAAACATGAATTTGTCTAAAGCCCATCTAAACCACAGATCTTGTTTCTCGTCGGTAACCCACGCTAACCCTTTTCATCATCCAACATCATGTAATGAGCGCCATGTTTTGTGTCGCTGCCCAGAAACCTTGGATGTAAATTGGCTTGTAGCTAAATCTGGTACAAAGCATCTTTTCTCTTATAGGATTAATGTTTTTGTGCATGGTCCCACGAATGAAACTAAACAGAATGCTTGGGTGTTTTTTTTCTTAACCTGTAAGACGTTTCCTTCTACACATATTCAGGTCACTGACACAGATTAAAGGTCAATAAACATCAGGTCACAACAGTGTATTTCAGTAAAAATGCTCGTATGACAGATTTTAACAGTACAGCTTCTAAATTTAGCCCACCTGAGAGTCATTTGTGTGCTACAGGTGACCGATTTACTATAGGTAAAGCTGAGTCATAGCATTACCAGCAGGAAAAAATGCCCGACCATAACACGGTTGCCACCTAAACAGGGTGTTGGGTGAACTAAATGAGTCAGATGGAATTGGTTTTCACTCTGACTGGACGCGCCTGTCAACCACCCCTTCAAAAGAAAGAACAGAGGCTAGGAAACTCGCCCAGCCTCCGCTTGAACAAGCTGCAGTAAGCACCAACCCCTCCGGAAAGGAAGAGGTTAATAAAAAACCCCAAGTAGACCGCAGAATCAAGTGACGAATCACTTTAATCCCCCTTCCCCTCGTCTCTACTCCCACCCCTGCCGCACACAACTGGCGATCCCTGAGCTCGGATGCACCTGTGCTGGGGAGATAAGGCCCTCTGAGGGCCCCTCATTGTTCCACTCTCCACCACATTGTTTGTCATTCCAGCAGATGAGAACAGAGGCTGGAATGGAATCACCACTGAAAAAATGCGAGATAGACCTGAAACACTTGAAATGCAACCATTTCTTAAAACGGGAAAGTGTTCTGTTATTGAAGACGGGATTGTGTAACGAGGTAAACAATCAACAACTTATTGTGGCAGCAGAAATCTCCACTTTAGGTCTTAAATGTGGCATGGGAAGGCATTAAATATGCTCTTTGTTCTGCTGATGTTTGCTTGAAAGCTACAAAGTGGATGAAAAATGAGCTTGCAGGATGGTGTGATGCTGTTATAAAAGCCAGCACTTATTGATCTCTGATGAGCAGAGATCAGTAAGTAGGGCTGAAACTATTGATTATTTTTTTTGATTAATTGTTGCAGTCTATCAGCAAAATGTAGAAAATATTCGACAGATGATCCAATGTGACACCACTGATTTTTTTTTTTCTTTTTAAAAAGAAATCATGGTTAAATACAGAGATCTGCAAATTTTACTAGCAAAAGTCCTTTTTTCCAGTAATTTTAGACCCCAAAATATATTCTAGCTTTATAATGTCCACTTAGTATAAATTAACCTATTACCATTTCTTCAAAGTCTTATAGCATTTATGAACTAAAATACTGAAAATTAGTTGCTTTTATCATTAACAAAAAAACAAAAACAAAAAAATTGTCAACTGAAGGAATCAGAGCTGTTATAAAGCGACTATTATTTATTTCTATGTTTACAATCATCTAGGTCTGGCCACAGGAAGCCACTGGAGATGGCAGAAAGAGCTGCATATGACTCTGAAGCCACAGGTTCAATACTCCTACTGGTTTCCTTTTAAATATCTTATCAACCAATCTGAGTAACGTACAAGATGTCAGTAGTTTTCTTTCCCCTGTCCTTATTCGAGTCACTTGAGCACATATAACAAATGGAAAAAACAAGTATTGTTTAAAGTAAGCACACTGTATTTGTTTTCCCTTACTCTGATGTCATTGCGTCGCAGCTCCACATCAGTGACGGCGTGGCCGTGGCTGGGATGGCAACGGGCGAAGCAGCAGTACTGACACACAGCCGTCTGCTCAGCCTCGCAGTGGTACAGCCTGTACTCGTCGTGCTGGGGGCAGGTCCAGGCCTTCACCGCCTCCGCCTCCACCAACAGGTGCCCGAGGGCTGAGCACGGCTGCTGCAGGTGTGTCTGGACGTGCGACTGACAGCACGGGGCGTTGCAGCGCAGGCAGACCTTCACGGCGGGGAGTGGCGGACCCCGGCGGCAGAGAATGCACTGCAGTGCTGGCGTGGTGGCCTTCTCCACGCTCAGGGCGTTGTACTTCTCAACTATGTTGGATAGTTTGTGGTTCTTCTCCAGGCTGGGCTTCTGGGTGTAAGCATGATTGCACTCGGGGCAGCGAGCCAGCGAGGAGTCTTTGGCCCAGGCCTCGCTGATGCAGCCCCGGCAGAAGTTGTGCTTGCAGGGCAGCTGGATGGGATCTGAGAACACGTGTAGGCAGATGGGGCAGATGAGCTCCTCCTCAAAACAGTTCCTCCATGTCTCAGCCATGTCAGAGGCCATCATGGTGCAGGCAGGCATACACTGGTTTCCACTCCTTTCAGACCTCTGTCTCTCTCACAGGAAACCTGACACTCTCAAAATGAGTCTCACGAAAAAAAAGAAAGATAAAACCAGACCCAATGCCGCCCCTGAAAGATCAGTCTGTGTAGGCCGACCCTTGTGACCAAATTAGAGGAGTCTCCCTGACAGATGACGAGTATTGCTTATTACTGCAGCATGAAGGCAAAATTCCAGAAACCTGACCAGAGAAGGCTTCAGGCAAAGATGACAACACCTTGGTGATTTCAACACATGCAACAGGGGCTGACGTTATGCAGATTACAGTAAACGGTGCTTTCCTTTCCCCTAAATCACACACACTCACACATACACACAAGCACTGGGCCTGCCTTCACTTCACAGCTTCTGTGTGTGTCTGTTTAAAGGCCTGCTGCAGGAAGCCAACAGCCTGTCTGCTACAGGTAAACCACGAAATGCAAACAAGGCACAGAGAATTAAGATCTACACAATTACCTGTACGACGAGGGAGAGACTCAATCTCTGTGTAGCACGGGAATAGACACTTGATCCTTTTCTGTCCTTACCTTCACAGCTCTCTTCCACTTAAACGCCGGATTATGACTGACTGTGGACAATTCAGACCAACAAACCATGCATGAAAACATGAAAAGCACGAGAAAGGACTGCTGGAGCCCACACCCTGATTACTATTCCCACACAGAAAGCTTTACAGAGAGAGAGAGAAAAAAAAAGCTGAACCTGTTTTATCGGGATCTCAAGGACGCTTGATTTCCTCTATAATCACAACGCAGCGCAATGCTTTTGTCCGCTGAATCATAAATAAGTATCCGAGTAGCCTCCACTAGCAATTTAATTATACATACAACCAGCGATGGTTTGGCAGTAGGCAGAAAAAGCTGTTTCAAAGGTCAGATGGAAAAACACAGGTACCTCCAGCCCTTCAATTTGACATAAAAGCGACATTTCCATTTGATGAATAACGCCTGCTATGTGGCACAGCTCGCATATCTGAACACAAGGCCGCAGCTTTTCTGCCAGTTTTCAGTCGACAACAAAGGCCTTATAATCTCATTAAAAAGGAAATCATACCCAGGCCATCACATCGAGGCTGTTTACTGCATAGTTAATCGTTTTAATAGTCGAGTCCAGCTCTTGCGCACAAAACAAAGGGGTTTTTAGGATCCGCAGGAATGTTGGGCTGCTGTTGCAGAGCCAGAAACATCTATCAAATATCTCCTCACACAAAGATTACTAGTTCTCAGCTGTGGACCCCTTTATTTTATTTTATTTTATTTTACTTTGGTTTGTACCATTTCCCCCCCTACAGCCTTCAGCCAACAACATATTTATGTACTTCCTTATCTCGATTAAATCGCGTAAATTACCTCAGACGTCACCTCACCATTTTCTACCAAAGCACAGGTACAGATAAACACTACATCCACTCCGCTTTCACACGAGGACAGTCGCTGCTAATATAACATATGGTCATTATTTGTAAAAGCAGCCATATTTATATATTTAACTAAAAAAAATTACAAAAAAAAAATACAAAAATATACCCTCCTGATCTTAAAGGGGACGTCGCGTTTCTGTCCTTGTTAGGGCTAGCTGTCATCAGCCATCTTGCAAATCCTCATTTAAAAAAAGAAAGAAAAAAAGTAGATATCCGCTGTGGAAACGCTGTAGGCTGTTTCACCAAAGCTGCTTTTCGATAGCTGTCCGACACAGACTCATCAACGCCACAGTCCCCTTTTCAGTAAAGAAAAATACGCATTTTTCTCGGTATTGTACGTCCGAAGGAGCCGTCTGACAGGAGTAATTTTCGTGGCCTGATGTGTCCCGTATGAGTCGACTCCTGGTTTCATAAAAATCCAACACGGTTGTGAATAATAATTTGTGTTTTCTGCCCCCCTCCTCCTCCTCCTTTCTTTCTCTGTCTCTATCGGCCAGGGTTTAGAGAGAGGAGGAATGCAGGCGAGCTGAACTGAAGCAAAGTCAAGACAGCCATTACTTCGGGCAGCTTCCGGTGGTGATTTTCAAAATCAAAATAAAAACAAGTTTCAGTGTAGTTAAAAAGCCACCACTAGGACCTTTTTCCTCGGAATTCTTCCCTGGCCATTTTTACTGGCCCCAATCCTCTTCTGCATTTTGAGAATTAAGTCTAACTTTCGATCTAAAAGTCAAAATGTTATTTTCAGGAAGTCTAACTAGTATTCTGAGGATGAAGTCGAAATGTAAAGATTAAAGTTATATTTTCAAGTAAAATAACTGCCATGGCTGGTAGATGAGTTAGTGAAATGATTTGATCAGCCATCTTATTGTGTCTAACAGAATCTTTTTTCCACCAAAGTGTAACTTTTGGGATCCTTGCATCTATCCATTGCCAGCCATTTCATTTTTTTTTGTAGACATATTTTTAAGTAGATTTTATGTAGTTTTTGGGTTCTATAGCATAAATTTGGTCATTTAATGCTTCCAAAGGGTCCACTATGGAAAATAACTTGATCTTTATTTTTAGAAGATCTTTTTTTCTTCAGTCTGAAGAAGAAGAACAGAATGATCCTTTATTGACAATTACTGAACATAGATTAAGTCAATTCAGTAAACCAATAAACCCATAATAGCTTCGTGCTGCCAGGCATTTTTTTTCTTTTTTGGTACCAGGCTGCAAACGTGCTCTTTTAACACTGTTTGGTTGGGCATTTTAATATTGGAGTTTGGGGACTGACTGACTTTTGGAACCAGCCTCAAATGACAATTAGATGAACTGCAGTGTTTTTATCATTTCTTTGTTGGTTTCATTTTTCAGCCATGGATGATTTTTTTCTCTTTAATCTCCTTGATCTTTATTTTGAAACCTCCTCGCACAGGCTTCCGTTCTGTTACACGCGCTCTCTGGCTGACCTGACGCATTTTCAACCCCCTTCTACTCTCCCTTCCTCCCGCTACTCAACCCGCTCCCCTCCATCCCTCCCTCCTTCCGGATCAACGCTACGGCCATCACGTGACCTGTCACTGAAGTGTGTCACGTTTTAACCGGGAGGAGATGAGGGACGAGCCGGGGAGGAAGGGCCGGGGATCATACATACTAAAGGGCTTACAGCATTTGTTAAAGGCCTGGACTCTCCATTACCCGCTTGTGTGTGTGTGATTTATTCCTCGCAGAGTAAAGGGACATTTAGTCGGAAACGGGATTTAAATAGTGATTTGTTCACTTTATTAATAAGTAACATGTGAGTATACTAGTAACAGTCTATACTCAGTAAATGAAGGTGTAATATTTACCTGATGTTAAGTCCTGCTTTTAAAATTTTGAGTAAGGGTAGCTACAGAGGTATACTCAGCATATATTCATATGTTCATGAATAAGAAGTAGGCTAAAAGTCTATTTATAGGATTAATGCTGGAACAGTTAGTGACTAATAAGTTACAGTAATCTGCTTTTAGTACTATAGTCATTTTTAAAGAAAAGAATATCATCTTCTCCAGAGTGAATTTTACTCTTGTTGGTTTTGTTTATGTGTGAACGTTTGATATAATTAAAACCGCTTCGCTTTAAATATTTTAAAGCGTTCAAAGGCGCCCTCTTGTGCTCGGGAAGATTACAGCACTCTTTTCATTACTTTTTAAGTAAGTATATAAAATGTATTTATATAGCACCTTTTAAGAAAAGCAAGCAAAAAAATAAAAAAATATAATATAAGTGTTAAAACAACAATATTATCCACTAGTTTAAAGCAAGCCTATACTAAAAACTCTTTAACAGCTCTTTAAAAGTTTCAATAGTCCACAGATCTCATATGCAATGATAGTGGATTTCACAGTTTAGAAGTTGTAAATTCAAATCTACAGTCTGACCAAAACACTGACAGGTTTTGATTAACCTGCGGATGCAAAAGAACATAATAATCCATCCATCTATCCGTTCTCTTCCACTTATCCTTGTCAGGGTTGTCGGGGGACTGGAGCCTATCCCAGCTATTATAGAGCGAGAGGCAGGGTACACCCTGGACAGGTCGCCAGTCAATTGCTGGCCTAACACAGAGAGACAGACAACCATTCACACTCACACCGAAGGGCAATTTATCAATTAACCTAACCCCACTAATTTCATGTCTTTGGACTGTGGGAGAAAGCCGGAGTACCAGCAGAGAACCCGCACAAATACAGGGAGAACGTACAAACTCCACACAGAAAGACCCTGGCCAGATGGTGCAGTCGAACGTTGCTGTGAGGCAACAGTACTAACTACTGCACCACTGTGTGCTGCCCAGGACTTAATAATGACGCCTTAAAAATATGTAATTACATGTCAGCAACTCAGTGCATTTAAGCATGTAGACATAGTCAAGATAGCCTGCAAATTGAGCAACAGACTGAAGAAGAAAAGTGATTTAAGTGACTTTCAATGTGGCATTCTTCTTGGTGCCAGATGGGCTGCTCTGAGTATTTCAGAAAGTGCTGATCTGCTGGGATTTTCCCACTCAACCATCTCTAGGGTTTACAGAGAGCAGACTAAAAAAGAGAAAATATCCAGTCTGTGGCAGTTCTCTAGGCTTGTTGATGCTAGAGGTCAGATGAGGATGACCAGATTCAGATTGCTTCAAGTTGATAGGAAGGCAACAGTAACTCAGCCAACTGAACGTTACAACCAAAGTATGCAGAAGATCATCTCTGAACGTATAACCCTGACACAAATGGGCTTTGGCAGCAGAAGATCTTTAAAACTGGACAGAAGACTGACCCCCCCCCCCCCCCCCCCAACAAAACAAAAAACATTGCTTGTTGGATGAGTCTCTGTTTCGTGACATACAGGCAGTAGGTGAAGTATTTGACTTAAACAACATGAAAGCATGGCTTCATCCTACCTTGTTTAAATGGTTCGTACTGGTAGTTGTGGTGTAATAGGGTGGGGGATAATGAAGATACATAGCATAATGTATAATCAGGGATCATGCCTTAGAAGAATGGGACTTTTGCATCTATATTGCACATTTTACTCCACTACATTCAAGTCTTTCTATTTGTAGTCCGTGGCTGATTTGGTTATGTCTTATTCCAATAAATCAACACTCGCCTTCTTGTTTTAATAACAGCCTCATCAGTGCTAATGGGTAACCAGAATTACTACACAGGAGATTTATATAAATTATATAAAGATTTAACATCTTTCTTGAGCAAACAAACAAACAAACAGCTACAACAGTAGTCCAATAAAATTAATTAAACCTAAAAAATGTTTTTCAATTGTAAAATACTTAAGACCAGGAACTAAACACCCTTAAGCACTGGTGATGTTGGAGCACATCTAACATGGTTTAGTATGAGCATCTCCAACAGTTTTAATGGAAACCTGGAGTATAACCAGGCAGCTTGATCTAGATGACCTAAGAGATCAAGCGGGTTTGCAGCTTAGGTGGACGTCAGGGAAATACTTTGATCCCAGATCATGTGTGAGGCGTTAAAAACAAGAATCCACATTTAAAATCTACTCTAAACAAAACTAAAAAAGTAAAATACTACTGTTACAAAAAAAAAAAAAAAAAAAAAAAAACTAAATATACATTCACCAATGGTTAGCACTGTTGCCTCACAGCAAGAAGTTCCTGAGTTCAGTTCCACCATCTGGCCGGGGTCTGTGTGGAGTTTGCATGTTCTCCCCGTGATTGTGTGGGTTCTCTCCGGGTACTCCGGGTTCCTCCCACAGTCCAAAGACATGCAGTTAGTGGCGTTAGGTTAATTGGAAACACCAAATTGCCCATATTTGTGAATGCGGGAGTAAATGTGAGTGCGAATGGTTGTCTCTGTCTATGTGTTAGCCGTGTGATAGACTGGCGACCTGTCCAGGGTGTACCCTGTCTCTCGCCCTAAGACAGCTGGGATAGGCTCCAGCGCCCCCCCGTGACCTTAAAAAGGATAAGTGGAAGCGAACGAATAGATGAATGGACATTCACCAAGTGAACATGATGTTGAATAAAATAAAAATATTTCGGAAATGTCCTTAATTTTACTCGTTTGCATTGTTCTGAACTCCAATTAGAAAAAGCCTAACAAACTAACATATAAATTAACAAAACCAATAGAAACATTTTTAAAAAATAAAATCTTAATGTGAATAAATGAAAAACAAAAACGTAATATATGAAAATAATAACTGATAAACTGCTATAGTTCAGCGTGCTCACTATGAAAATATATATTGTAACAACAATACCGGGCACATGAAACATGAAAACATTACATGACTGGCTATATTTGACGATGTTGCAATACTAACACTGTTGGCGATTGCACTACCACTGTACCATTTCTTTTAAACATACTTGGAAAGCCCCACTGATTGCAGGGCATCAAAAAATTGGGTAAAACTCTTAATGTTCCTCTCCACGGAAATCTTTAGTAAAAGGCGAAAGATTTATACGATCTGAAGAAAAACAAGAGTGTACTAGATCGTATAAATACCGCAAAAAGACCCCATTGACAACAAAGCCATGTAAAGTGACGGTTCACTGGGAAAGAGCATTTATAAATGACAAAGACCACTCATTGTCACACAATGCAGTAGTGAATCAAACAATATAAATGCACAGGGTAAGACTTAATGTGAACGCTGTAAGTTTATTCACATTAGATTAACCGTCAACAGTAAGCGCAATGCATGATGGGATTCCGTGGGGTTTTCCGGGTTGTTAAAAAGTTAAAATCTAACGCAGAGCTCTTATTTATTCGCTAAGATTTTGCCCTGTAATCGCTTTTACCTCGCAAAGCATGGTGAAGTATTGTGCTAATGTTTTTGAACACTTTTAAATGTTTAACCCTATCATGTATTTTCGGAAGTCACGCCCCGTGTAAACGTAACCGTCGTGACGTCACGCATTTGTTCTGTATTCCACATTTCAAAGCTTAGCCGTGTTGCCGCCATGTTGACTTTCGGAGCCAGAACTGATGGGTTAAAGGGTGGAGTGTAAAGTTATCAGGTAACACACATGTGTCTGCTAATGAGCGGGAAGTCACAGATTCATTAAAGACCAGAATTTCACTCACCAAAAACTCAAGCACAAACTTCTCGGATGCTCTGTGCCACACACAAAACGTAGTTAAAACTGCTCCCACAGCCTATATAGTGAACAGGTCCACTTTAATAAGGCCATGTATCAGGACACCTGTCAGTCAACCCTGACACGCCCCTACTCAGTCGCCCAGGTGGATGAGCCAGCCCACTCGGAGCCGTGATGTAGGGGGAAATCTGTAAAGCTGAACTCACAATTATGGAGACCACATCCCATTATTTTTATTTATATATATATATATATATATATATATATATATATATATATATATATATATATATATATATATATATATATATATATATATATATATATATATATATATAAAAAAGGGACAATGCACACTAGTTAATATGAGTAATTAGGATTTTCTGCTGAAATAATTAATAAAAGAACAGTGATCAGATCTCAATGCGGGTGGGGGGGAAATCATGCTTGATATGGATACGTACTGGTAATGGGTTAGGAACAATAGGATGCCACATCCTTGTATGAAAATAATCAACCTACAGAAGGTTGAATTCAAAGACACACTAAAAATCGAAAATTGAACTATGTAAATTTAAAAGTGTAGGTTTTAAATTATGCTGCTGACTTAATGCAAAACAATGACCTCTTGTGGTAAAAAGCTGCTGTAATGGAATTATAAAATCTATTCTGTCCCTTGGACTATCTATAAATACTCTCAGGCAACTGTTTTTATTTTATTTTTTTATTTAAACAGTTTTTATTCATTATCAAGAAAATCATAAAAACATAAACAGACAAGCAAGAGAAAAAAAACCCCCAAAAACAAACAAAAACCCCAAGAGAGTACATTAAAGTCATTATATACCTGTGCAAATACACATATGGGGGAAGAGGCAACTTTTCTTATTTACACCTGTTGCTTGATCACACAAAAATCCAACCAACCAATCACGTGGCAGCAACTCAGTGCATTTAGGCATGTGGATGTATTCAAGATGAGCTGCTGAAGTTCAAACTGAGCATCAGAATTGGGGGGGGGGGGGAGGAAGGTGATGTAGGTGACTTTAAACTTTTAACTTGATTGTTGGTGTCAGGTGGGCTAGTTGCAGTGTCTCAGACACTGCCGATCTACTGGGAGTGTCCAGGGTTTATAGAGAAAGCTATGAAAAGGAATTAAAATAAATAAATAAAACAAGTGGCTTGATGATTCCAGAAATCTGAGGAGAATGTGCCAGGTGACAGAAGGGTGACAGTATACGCAGAAGAACATGTCAAATCTTAAAGCAGATGTGCTACAGCAGCAGAGGCCCACAGGGGGTGCCACTGCTTTCTCAGATATTCTCACACTTTTCTTTTTAAACATAATTAATTCACTGCATTTAAATGGCTTCGACAGTTACCAGATCTCAATTCTTTGGGAACAGGTGGAATTGGAGAGTGCACGATGCTATCATTTCAACATGGACCAAAATCTCCAAGGAATGTTTCCACTGTGTTGAATCTATACCATAAAGAATTAAAGTAGCACTTAAGGCCAGAGTACAACTCAATACTAGTAAAGTATACCTAACATAATATTTGTATGAAATAAGAAAAGAAATAATGAAAAAAAAGTATTGAAGTACAGTGTCTGTGTGTAGAATTGGGTGACACGGTTAATTTACAAGGTACAAAATCATCAATAGGAAAGAAGGTAAAAACATCACAACATGCATTTAAAAAATGTATTTAGTTTCACTTGTGACTAAAACAGTGTGATTAAACAAGATACATTCAACAAAAACAAAAAAAACCCCACTCACCTAATTATTATTATGTTAAAAACAGTAACGCTATGTTATATTACTGCAGTACTGATATATAGTACAAAGTAAGTCAAAGGCGTACTAAAGTACAGCACTTGGATAAAGTTCTGCTCTGAAAAAGCTGCAGGTGGTGCTGTTTACTGCAGGAGCTCATCTCAGAGCTCTTACTGCAACTGAGATAGATACAGATTGGAGAAACAATTTAACCACCCACGGGCCAAAATAAACAATTTATAGCCTTTATATCTCATGTGTAGTAGTTTTAGCAGTCGAAAAACATCACATCATTTAAGTTTAATACCAGCAGCCACGTCCTGGCTACTTTTACTACTTTACATATACATTCTTTTACAGAAACGAATTAACAATCACCAAAGCATTAAAACTAAATAGTACAAGTATTATTACAAAACATGCCTAATAACACTTGTAATCTGCATTTTAAAGGAGTGGTATTGACTGTTGGATTGTTATTTGTAAGAACTGGTAGGCCTTGCATGTGCACCCAGAATCCATTACTATGTGTGTAAACATTATATATACACTAATTTGTCTGCAGATAGCATTATTTAATCCTGTCATACCTATTGAGCTGTCTCATTATGTTCTATTGAAGCCTTGTCCTCATTTTTATAGAGCAAGGCCAAAGTAACCCAAGCTTAAAGTGTTCATTAAGGTATTTGTCACTTAGAAATAAAAATTAGGTCAGAGATTAAGTGGCTGTTAACAACAGGTTGCTTTGTTTATGTAAAAATGTAGTTTGTTGTTGTTTTGGTTTATGTGCTGAAATTGTTTTATGTGTATGTTTATGTGCTGTATATGATTATATACACGTATATAGTTAAACATGTATGGATCATTCTGAATATTGATTTGTAAGAAATGAAATTTGAAATAAGGGGCTAGGAACAGAAAGAGTGTAAATTTCATCCTAGATCGCACTGACTTACTCAAATGTGTGGTTATAATACCGGATCTTAACTGGAAGAGAACAGAATCAACTTTATTGTGGAGAAGATGTTTATGGTGCTGTTAAACAGCCCTCTTATCTGAACCTCAGCTGTTTGACTTGTAATAATCGGTAAATAACAATCTCTTCCCTATCCCATTGCTTTTATTCTTGCCATTGCAGCATTGCTGCAGACCTTACAGTCCTGGGTTTACTTCTCTCCTTGATAAAGATTTAATATTTTGCTGTTATGAAGGTTTTTCCATGCGTTCTTCTCTAGAATGTAGTCGTGGTTGGAATAGAAAATGACCCTGGTTTTAACATACTTGTCATAATAGTAGTTGGAGTATTTCTTGAATTCTTCACTCATGAATCCGTATGCATCCACCTGAAGATGAAGCAGTGAGAAATAAAAAGGGGACTGAATTACACTGAAATAATAAATGATAAAAATGACATAACTGCTTTTGGAATTAGTAAAACACATGGGGAGCCACTTTAACAAGCCCAGTTTATTAGTTTATCTTTAACTCCTTCTTTAACTGCAACAGCTAATGTTAAATAAAAATATAATTATACTTTTAGCTTCACCATCTTCTCTAATGAATATTATTACTTTTATCATTAGAGAAGCAACATATTAAAGGGAGAACAATTATGGAAATTCAAATTGTCATGATTTCAGGTTTTTTAAGAATTGGTTTCCGTTTGGTTTCATGGTAGTTCTAGTGCTCAAAGAGCCAGTTTTCGCACTTTTCTCCTTTTACTACAGATACTTGTATTATTGTGGGGTCTTTAACTTAAAATATAAAACACCTTGAGGCGACTGGCTTAGATCAGCATTCTTTTTGGATTTACACATCTGAATTCAACAAGTTGCAAGCAGATGTTACGTGAGCTATCACTGCTTTCCACCTCGCCTAGACAGCATAAAGCTGGTGCAAATGTATTTAGGCTGTATTTGAACCCAGGAGCTTCTTGCTGTGAGGCAACAGTGCTAACCACGGTGCAATCCGAGGACATTCTAGAGCTTTAAATATGCAGTTTATCAAATATCCCTTAGCATTTCTATTCTTTGAATGTTTTCTTTGTCTCCTGTCCTGTCTTTCCATCTCTGAGTGAAGTTCTCTCATTCTTTTCTGTCCTTGAGAAATAAAGAAACTGTACCTTTAACTAGCACTGATCACTGTGTGCCAAGTCTTTTACTCTGAATTTTGGTCCATCTTTGAACCCTAACACAATTAGCCTGCTGTGAGAAAGTAAAAAAGAAAAATCACCCCAAAAAGAGGCCTTAAAAAAAAGAAAACTCTTGACAATAGTAACATATCAGACTTTGGCTAACAGCAAAATAAAAAGTGTCCAAAAAAAAGAAAGCTGTTAAGAGGAACTGCCAATAATTCAAAGTAAATGATAAAGTTACTATTGTGAAATTTATGTAAATGCATGAAGCTCTTGAGTTGGGTCATGTTATAGACACTTGATGAATTTGTTTGACAAGTTTATTAAATAGCTGTGTAAAACAAGGTGTGACATCAGTTTTATCAATGCTGTCCAGCTGGTCTGTGGGTCTATGTCTTCACACATTGGAACAGTTCAATAAAACTGGTGACACACCTTATTTTACAGTTTTAATTTAAACATCTTATCTTATTTTCCTAGGAGGGTACAAAAAGTCAGCGTTCCTTCAGCTTATCCCTGATAATGGTTCAGAACTTTGATACAACTTTATTATATGATTGCTGGGAAGTCTTTCCACGTATTCTCCAAAATTTAGTTGTTGTAAGTATAGAAAACGTTGCTCGAAATATGTTGCTAAAACCGTAATAAGATAATCTGACGTTAATATGCTTTTAATACAAAGTTAATGTACGCATGGTGTGCTGCATTCTTCCAAAGGTGTGGTTAGAAGTAGTTGTAATGTTAAGAAGTTAAAATCAAGTGTTAACTCACTGTGTCACAGGTGTGCAGAGCCAGGAAGAGAGCGAATGCTCCGTTGGTTGGTCTGACCATCGCCCAGTATCTCTTATTCAGATTGGGTGACTTCAAGAACCTGTAATGCAATGATTTAATAGCTTGTAGAACTGGCTTTAGCAACAATAACTTGAAGTAATAATTATTCTCTGTATTACTAACGGTCTCTCACATTGTTGTGGAAGAATTTTTCTGTACAACATTGCTTCAGTTCAATATTTGTAGGCATTTGTTTATGCACAAGTGTCTTAATTCCTCACCACACATTTCCATTGAGTTGTGGTCTGGACTTTGAATGGGACATTGCAGCACCTTGATTCCACAGCAATTCTGTTGTACGCTTGCTGCTTGATTTGGAATCATTGTCCTATTAAATGACTCAGTTTGGCTGGCTTTAGCTGTTGTGTAGGCGGCCTCACATTTGGCTGTAGACCACTTTGATATACAGACAGGTGTATGTTTAACGCTTCGACTATAAAATGTCCATTTGCTATGGCTAGAAAACAAGCCCAAATCATCATCTTTCCTCTTGCACTGTGGCTATCAGCAAATAGGTATCAGCTATTTTGAAACAAAACAAACAAACAAAAAAAGACACTTTTTATCCATAACAAGAACTCCATAACAGCAAATGAAATGTACAACAGAAAATGCAAATGCTATTTATGGTCTCCTCACAACAATGATAAGAAAAATAAACTGGGCCAATATGGCATGTTTGTTAATACAGAGATACACATGTTAATGTGATCTCTGGTCTCCCACTCAGACACAGGTCTCTGAGTGTCCAGCATTCAGACGACTGCCTGAGGACACTCTTTGTGTGAGAGAAAATCTGCTCACACAGATATGTAGAGCCAAGTACTGTCAATAAGGCCTCTGCAATGTTCTGAAGACAGTTAAACTTGACAGGTAGTGATGTCCAGCAGGTGAAAATGCAAGCTCCATGAACACGCACAGCTGTGGATTCCAGCTGCGTTCGTAGTTCTGCAAACTTTGACCCCCCCACAGAGTCGAGCTTTTCAGTTCAATTAGCTGCATTTCGATGTTGCATTAACTGGCATTAACTCAGCCAGTTAATGCGAGACAAATCCAGCTGCTCATTAAAGCTTTCTGGTTTGATCAGAAAAGAAAACATTGGTCCATACACCTGAAAGTCCTGAAAATGCATTGTGAATTCTGTCTCGAGTCTACGGATGTATCCGTGTATTTCCGTGGTGCTGATGCTGCGCTGAACGAACAGCTCCTGAAGCATTTGAAGTGTCGGAATGTGGAAAGCTAACAACGTCTCTCTCACCGATTGGCTAAAAATAATTTAGCCAATTACAAGTTGAATCTGATAGTTGGGGTTGTTAGCTAAGATACCGTCATTAAGAAGCGGTACAACTAATGTGTCTATGCGAGCTAATTTGCGATGTGCACCGCTGGCCTGGCCATTTATTTTTTAATGCACCTTCTCAGATTAATTCATTGCGTGTCGTGCCCAGGGTTGGACTGGGACAAAAAAAATAAATAAATATCGGCCCAGGCATTTTGACTAGAGACCGGCCCACCAGGTATTATAGGAAACGCCATAAAGCCTTTGAATGAAAACAAACGTTGTTGTGACAGTGATGTACGCCGTCTTGTTGGTATATGTATGATTTCTATACATTCTACATCAGATAAAAACTTTGGTTGTAAGCTTCAGATAATTATTTAATAAAAGCAAGACATTTTAAATGAGAATAAGAAAGTATTTCTTTGTGCCCCCCTTTCCCTGGTAATGCCCTACCTGGCCCCCTGGCAAAACTTTGCTAGACCCGCCCCTGCACAGTTACCAGCTGTCAGCTACTTAGAAAAGGATCCTGGTGTTATTTGTCTCTCAGAAACAGTTCATAACTTCCCTTCAACTCATTCATGTCACTTAAAGGTAAACCTGTTTCTCCATCACCTGTTCAGCTCTGATGATTCAGTAAGGACGTCTCCTGGTTTCATCTTCATGTTTCCCTCTCACCAGATATCCAAACCGATATCATGACCAGCAGCTTTTACAGCTGTGGCTCCAACAAACATCAGCTGATACTAGAAATTAATATTAAATAAATTCTAACAACAGCTGATCAAGCTTAAACGCGATGCTGTCGTTTAGCGCGACATCCGCTGGGTTCCTCTTTCTGGCGCAAAGTGGGCGATAAACAAACAAGACAGAAAAGCTGATCAGCTGATCATTGATCAGTTTCATGATTGAAGTAGCAACAGGAGAGAGGGAGAGAATGAGAGAAGAGGCAGCTGTGCAGCCTAACGACAGAATAACTCCAGCTTTGTGTCTTTTTGCATTCTAGCTGAAGTCCGGGCCAAACTGTGTTCCTTTTCAGCTCAATACAAAACGCGTAATATTTTCTCTGAAGATTCCGTTTTTTTACAGGACAGTTGGCAACTCTACTAACCTTATGAATAAAATAAAGTTCACTATCAGTAACATCATAGCACTCACCCAGCTGTATAGAAACTCCGTCATTCTAGCTAGTACGAGTTATTGTAACTGACTGTAAAAAGTCAGCATAACGAAAATAAACTCCACCTAAACTTGGTTTATATCTGACCCAGATAGACTGCAGGTCATAACTTCTTACCTGAAGTTCAGCTCACCTGACACTCGGACCAGCGGCCACCTCTGGTCTCTGCTCCTCCTGCCTCCCCTTTCCCTCATCCACCTGCCAGCCTCCACCACTTGCTAATGTTACTGAATCTGTGGAAGCTCCGCCATAGCCACCACCAAACAACTGAGTTATTCTTACACACCGGCCACCATCTGACCACCTTTCATTGTTTATACCGCTACAAATAATAATAATAAAAATCATCGGCCCATAAAAACGAAAAAAAAAAAAAAAAAAAAAAAAAAAAAAAATCACCATCGGCCCACTGAGCAAATGCCCGGTATGCCCGATGGCCAGTCCAGCTAGGGTCGTGCCATCAGTTAACCCTTGCCGACCCCTGGTCTAGAGCAATGTCTGTAGAAAACTTCCCCTTGATTAGCAGCACCTGGCTGCTACTCACTCAATGTAAGCAGAAAGAACTGCAAAGTGTCTGTATTTGTATACATATTGTCACAATGGGAAAAGTTGACTTGGACTATGCATAAAATCTGTACTTCAATATTGTTTGGATTGTTTGATTAAAAAAAAAAATCCAAACATTTATGGACCTTCAACTTATTTAACAACTTATCAACATTTATTTTATTTAACTTAACTTTTAATATTGTAATTAAGAGAAGTCTTTAAATAATTTAAGGATTAAAATAATTAAAAAAATAGAATAAATAGTCTGGACTGTTTAAAAATAAATATTCTGGACTGGATGATGAAAGAAGGCTGACCTGTTCCGCACATATCGGAGGAAATCCTGATGCAGAACGTAGAAGCGGCTCTCATTGTACTGCCCTGAATAGTAGGTCCTTGGCCTGGGGGGGTTGAACGATAGGAGTAATGAAAGGATGATGAGATGTTTTAGTTTCTCAAATGCTATTAAATTTATTTGCTGGAGGGAATAGCTGAAAACATGCTTATGTTCCTGCAGTGCATTTTAGACCAGAATCTTTTACCTGAATATCAGTCTGAGTGTGCATGTATGACAAAATTTAGATGTCTGCAGAATAGGGATGGGTATCGTTTAGGTTTTATCCGAAACCGGTGCCAAACCGGTACTTTTGAAACGGTGCCGGTGCTTAAACGGTGCTCAAACCGGTGCTTAAAGAATGGAGAACACAAAATTGGTCCAAAAACCTCTCATGTTCAGCTGTTTTTTTGTAAAAAGACAACAATGTAAGCCTTTTCTTCGGCTATAGGGCATATATGGCATCACTCTTGGCTGGAAGCAGTGCTTAAACAATGGAAAAAACACAAACTTTGTCCAAAAACCTCTCATGTTTAACTGTTTTCCACTTTTTCTTTGGTCATTTTAGCCTTTTTGGCCAGGGTGAAGGGAGTATCTGCCATCAAACAAGAAGACAGCTGCATGTAACTACGACGGTGTTTGCTAGTTACATGCATTAATGTAATAATGTGGTTAGCGTACTCAACGTAAATTACACACGAACAACATTAAGCTACTTACGCAGAGAAGAACGGCTGCTGCTGCTGCTGCCATCATTATCCTCATCATTTCTGCTACACTGGCAGGGGGCCAGGACTCTACTCTTCAGGTTTTTGGGGGATGTTGCTAACTCCGGGTCCGATAACAGGCACCACACCCGCAGTAGATGTGCACGGTGTGAGGTCTCGCAGAAAGCTATCAAATACGGCGCATTTCTCGGCTTTAAAAAAAACAAAAAAAAAAAAAACAAAAACCCGCTATGCCAGGTGTTTCATGGGATTCGAGGTGTTACCTCCTTTGACAGTATCACCTTAAAGCACTTGTTGCAGGCTGCTGAGTTTGTATCTTTTGCTGTGAAGTACAGCCAGACTTTTGACCGCTTCACCTTGGGCATTTTTAATCTGTAGCTCTGCTCTAAAAGAACGTACGTACCTGGCCCCGCCTACTATCCTCGGAAACGTAAAATGACTGGCTAGAATTGGCTCAGGAAAAAAAAAGCACCGAAATGTGCGCTGCTTTTCGGTCTGGTTACTACCGTTTATGTCAGAACCGGTACCCATCCCTACTGCAGAACAGCCTTGTAGTTATTTAAAAAAAGGTGTGCATTTACTTAAGTGAAAGAAAAGTTTACACTTCTCCGTAGTAAACTCTCAATTAATTGTCTGCAAATGAAATTTCATCAATTGACATAAACAATTCTGCTTTAAAGAGTCTTTTAAATTAAAGTGGCAATACACAAGTCTTACAGTTTGACTAATCAGTATAAAGTAAATGCTGATTATTCCCCTAAAAGCTCACTTCACCAAAATGAAGGCTTGATTTGCACAAACAGAAAGCAGATGGTTTCTCAACAGTAACTGAACCGGCAAAATTTGGATAATCACCTTAACTTAAAAAGTAAAAAAGAAAATGAAGTGGCTTATGGTGCTTTTCTTATCTGACCATTACTCAAATCATTTTCACAAATGTTCATATAGCACTTTACATGCAAGTCTATCTCACCTACAATAAGACTAATTTAGAATCACCATCAACAGAACGCATGTTTCTGGACTGAGGGAACAGCAAGGGAATAACTACATGAGCACACAGAGAACATGGAAACTCCACAGAGGAAGGTCCCAGAAAGTTGTTCGTGAGCAAGAGATAAATGATAAATGTAAAATTATTAGAAAATTTAAGGCAAAACACTTATTGCAAAGTTCTATTTTTTTTAACTTACAGTTTTAATAGACACTTAATAAAATGTATGTTATAGCATTTGAATAAAAATGTTCCAGATTCTGAATTGATTTTAATTTAATATCACAAAAAGCCATAAATACTGCAGCAGCACATAACATTTAATTGATACTCACAGTCTGTTCCGGTATGGACCAGCAGAGACCTTTTCTCCTTTGAGAAGGCCCTCAAGCCATTGGTAATCCCTCATCCCCTCAGGAATCATCACATATTTTATACCCTGCCAGAAGGAAAAGGAGGACAGAGAAGCCATCTTTACTCTAGTGAAATAAAACAAAAATCAAGGGCCAATAAAAAGCTTCATTACCTCATCATGAGGAGCAGCTTTGTATCCGTGTTTTTTAAGGATGTAAAGAGATGAAGTGATGGAGTGGGCTGTGTGGACATACACCGATGTTTTGTTTCCTACATCATCTTCAAAGCCCTTGGTGATGGCACCATTCATCCTGCCACACAGTCGAAACAAGCAGGTGTTGCAGATGTTAAACTTGGCTTCAAATGCTTAAGCTTAGTAATTTGTTCAGATCAATTGAGAAGCAATCGTGGCTTTCATTTTGGGAGAATTGTTTCTTTATGGAAGCAACCACCTTCAGCAATACCACTGAAGTGTTGGCCCAAAACATTTCAGAACATACTCTTACTGAAAGTTAATTTACTTAACACGCTTTCCATTCCGACTCTATGACGACACTGATGTTTGAAAGAATACATTGGAGTTTCTACATTTCAAGCAGGTGAGCTATCAGATTCAGTGCCACATTTTTACTGTCAAAGAATTTGCTAATCAGCAGCCGTTCTCACGTTTATCTTTTTTAGCGTTCTTACGTTTTAAACCTAACTTTTAGTAAAAGATACACCTTAATAGTTGATAATTTGTTCTTTCCTACCGAAAAACATAATCATGCGCATCAATCTCTACACCCATTCTGGAGTTGTTCAAGATTCCTGCAGTACCAACCACTGCACAGTGCACACAACCATCACCACCGGATTTTGGGAGGAGCAACGGCTCTTTTGGCTTTGGAATCAACTTTACTGACTTCATCACATCTGCAAACAAAAAGAAAAATTCAAATATGTGTTTACTCTGAGTGCTGTAGTTCCAGCATAGTAATGTATATGTGAAAACAAAGCAGCAAGATAAAGCCATAACTCTTATTCATGCATTAACAGTTGTTTCTTCAGCTTCACCTCACTCACCCACTCATGTTTACTAAAAGAGAAGGGAGCTTTCAGCGAGCGGAACAAGAGCAAACTTGTCATGGTCTGTGTGGAGGGAGGCATGAAAGGGCGCAAATTGCAGACTAAAATGCGGAGACCAAGCTAAAACTCAAAATGGTAGTTTTATGGGCTGAACACTGGAGAAAATAAACTAAACTTGGCGATACAAAATAAACTTGGCAGGTTTGGCAAAGTCATGTGTGACTTAAATACACACATGAGGTGATCAGGAGAAGTAGCAACCCATGGGGAAACAGCTGACACACATGAACATAACGACATCAGAGGAAACTTAAAACTAAACACAGTGAACACAGGACCTCTTTCAAAATAAAACAGGAAACATAATGAAATGCAGAGCTAGAACAAAAGTGCAACAAGAAAACCTGGAGCTCCTGAAATAGTCCAAAACAAAAGTCTATGAAAGGCACTCAAGCTTAGAAGATAGTCCGTAAACCTTTCAGGGGGCCGACCCAGAGGGTGACGGCACAGGAGTCCATGATCGAACAGTTCAGGAGGCTGACCGCGGAGCCAGCAGTGGCGACGAAGCAGGTCCAAAGGTTGCCTGCACCGGCGAAGAAGTCCACAACGTGGTTGTGGAGGCTGGCGCCGCTATGGCTGAGGTGAATGTGGCTCTGGAAGTAGCCACCGGTTGTGGCGAGGAAAATGCAGCACTTGTCTGCTGCGGTCGCGACATGGACATGGAGACAGGCAGGAGACTGAACACGCCAACTTTTACTCCTGTAGCTGGTGAACGGAGAGCTGCTTCACAGGGGGGCTGGAGTGATTCAGTCTGCACGCTAGGGGGGCTGCTGCTTTGGCGGTGAATGTGAAACTCCTCCCATTGTAGGCAAAACAAAGTTCTTGTGATGATCCGATAAACGCTCCACAAAAAACGGGTTGGCAGCAATAATCCGACCCAGCTGGACCATAATAGATTCCTTCTCCACCTCCTGTCCTCGTGCAGAGAAGATAATCCAAAAACCATGGAGCTGTGTAATGTGGACACTAAAAAGTCTGAAATGAATGTCTGCCTGGTCCCACATGGTCAGGTCGATCTGTTACAGTGTGCGGCAGCAGATTGTATGACTTTGCCTAAAATCCAAAAGCGAGCCGTTTAATATGGCTGACAAAAAGGTACAAAAACAAAAGGCAGATGCACACAGGAGAGAAACTAACTAGAACTAAACTGGGAAAATTAAATGCTGAACAAAAACAAAGAACAAAAGCTTCAACGTGGAAAAATCCTGGAGGCATGGAAACATGATGTGGAACAACAGACGACCAAGAATAAACAGAAACACACAGACTAAATACACACAAGGGTGATTAGGGTAAATGGCAACACATGGGGAAACAGCTGATACACATGAACATAACGACATCACAGGGGAAACGTAAAACTAAACACAATGAACACAGGAACAGAGGACCTCTTTCAAAATAAAACAGGAAACATAATGAAACACAGACATGACAACATTAACTTAACAAAAGACATGCAGATATGAAACACATGAAGAGCAAGGGAGACTTAACACAGGGGTAGGAAGACACAAGGGGAATCTAATAACAAAGAACTGCAATGACAACCTAGGCATAATAGGAATGAACTTAGAAAACACAAAGGACTTAAACATAAAAATAAACTAAAACTCAAAACGCTGGGTCAAAGGACCCAGGATTGTGACAAAACTGGGATTGTCTTCAATATTTAATTAAGTTTAACAACAATGAATGAAGGAAGGAATAACTGCTAACATGCTCTATTAAAGTAGTTCATTTAAACAATGAACTAATTGCTAATTTTATTCTGCTTGCCCAGTTCAGGGATGTGGTTGGAGCCTCATCATCATTTTCCCTGTAAAAAAACAAATCAAAAAACAACCTCAAACAAACAAACTTAAGATCTTTTAATTTTTTTTATAACTGCTCCCCTCATTGCTGGTGAACTCTGCTGTTGCCAACTTCCTTGTTTTAGCCACTTGTCAGCCAATCAGCATTCAACTAATACACGGGGTCATCTATGTAGAGCATCACGCAGCTAGGATGTTGGAGGACTGAAAGTGCTGGTTTGAAACCACTCTCAGAAAGCAAATACACACAACTGGACACAAGCTCGGTACCATAAATTCACAGCAAGCCTGGGTTTGAATTCAGCCCGGGTCTTTCTGCGTGGAGTCTACATATTGCAGGTGGTACGTTATAGCAACACCATGTGACCTTGAATTGGATAAACATAAGAAAATGGATAGGGGAGCATTGATTTAAAAAGTAGCCTCAAGTGGCTGCTAAAGAAACTGCAGTTTTTGTCAAATTCTTGTTGGCTTCATTCTTTACCTAGGAGGTTCCTGCTTTGTGTTGACAATTGGAACAGTTGTGGAAATAAAGCCATCAAATTAGAGCTTACATCTACAGCATTAGCATCATAAACATTATTATGCTTAGCATTATGTGCCAAAAAGTTGCTTGAGGATGTGGCATAACAAAAGAAAATAGGTGTGTCACTTAAAGACCTACCGTTGTACCTGAACTCCATAAAACCAAAAGGATTATTAAAATGTGAAAGCCGATTCCACTCGCTCATGTTGATGTTGTCCTTGTGCAGAAACAAACGTATGTTTGGAAGAAAAGCCTTCTTAAAGTTTTCATCGTTAGAGTTTCGCAGAGACTGGGCACATGCCTGAAAATCATAAAACTATTAAATACAGGAAATGAGCCTAAGACAGAATTTGCTCTGATATAATGATCCAACTCTATTAAATAACAGCCTTGAATAATTCAAAACGGGGAGAACCAAATGACAGAAAAAATGTAATAAAGCAAGAGTAATTAGCCATGTGCCAGATAGTTATTTTTAAACATCTGTATTGGTTTCAGCAGAGAATTTCATAATTGGTGCATCACTGCAGGAAAGAGTGAGTGCAGACATATGAGAAGCCACAAAGGTAGAAAAACAGCTCCACAAAATGAAAATAATGAAATTAAAGGGGGAAACAAGGTACATGTATAGGTCACAAGGAAAATGATCGACTGCTTGGCTGAGCAGAATTCAGCGCTGCCTATACCCAAACACAGAAAAGTTAGGAACTGCATTTATATTACTTCTCTCATATCTTAGCATGCTTACTGTCGGTCTAGGTGGTGCATCCTGGTTATAAACATCATCAAAATCCCACTGAGGAAGCTTTGTGAAATTTATTTTGTAGAGGATAGGCATAGGAGTCTCAGCCATGGCTCCACGTGTAGCGGTTTTAGATTTTGTCACTGGGTTAATTTTTGTTGAAATAACTTTTGGTTTGCCAGCTGTGGTATACACAAAAGGTGATACAGATGTTTTTTTGATTTTTCCCCAAAATGTAATGACACTGTCAAAAGAAAAATTTTCCCATTTGTGTCCATTTTTTCCTGAGAAAGTTGTCCACCTGAATCGGGAATTAGACAGAAACGCAGTAGAGGTAACAAACAACAAACAAATAGCAAAGTACAAATAATAGAACTAGCAAATCAGTTCACAGTTCTTTTTTTAATGATTCCTTATTTAAACACAAAATTAAAAAAAAAAAACAAAGAAAAAAAACCCCAACTGACCTTTTGGATAAATGTTCCTGCGATAGAATAAACACCAGAAAACCAAGTGTTACTAAAAGGAGCAAAGAAAAAATCCTGAACTTTTGGACCGGCATCACTGCTGAGTGAAGGCTTTGCTGTTGAATTAAAAAGAAAAGTATTTTCTCTTTCTTTTGAGATTTGCTCAGAGGTCGAAAAACCACCTGGAGTATTTACAACTTGATGGGACTGCTGAGATAAACCCACAGAGATCAGCAATAAAATAAATTCACAAAGACACACATACACCTACACACAGATACATAGACCTAAACACACAGAGATCAGCAATAAAACAAACACACACACACTGCTTCAGAAGAATGTTTATTTTACATAAAGGGGAAGGTATGGCAAAATGACTAACGACTACAGGGTTCATACCTGTAATTGTTCTATTTTAAAACAGGAAACATCATTCCTTTAATTAATTTTAGGTCTGATTTGTAAATTAACCTCTGTGTGAGAACAGATACAGGACTGTTTTGGTTTCCTCTGGATGGCAGATGGACACAGCAGTAAAACATGCGAATCAACTGGGAGTGTTTGTTCAGTCTACTGTATTGCTGTGATACTGTAAGCAAGTTCATGTAATGAGAAGCCCCACTCTTCAAATGTTGAGAAAAAAAACTGTTAGGAAAGGTGCTCTGTGAAAATTAACAATGCAAAGTTATAAGAGTGTCTCTTACCATTTGAGGAAATAACATGTAAACAAACGAGCTTCTCTACTGTGTTGCTCTTTCTCTTTTAAGTCTTTGTTTCATAGGTTTTAACATTCCTTTTATTCTGTGTGTGTCGCGGCAACTGTGTAGCAGGCAGGAGAGGACCCAAACGCAGCACTCCAAAAACACCACATAAACTCAAAAGCAGCTTTATTGCTGAAACTGAAAATAAAATATAGCCAGGAATGAAGAAACTGACACAAGGAATCTCACTTTGATCATATGGAAAAACTGCACAAGGACTAGAGAGAAGAGAGAGAGAGGGGGAGACTACGGACATAAATACACACAAAGGATCACGAGGGAACAGGCCACAGGTGGGAACACAGCTGACACTACACCAGACTAATAACACAACATGATACACATGAGGCAGGAGACTCTCAAAAAAAAAAGAAAAGAAAAGAAAGTAACACACTGAGATTCAGACACAGGGACTGGAAAGAAAAACACATGACTGACTGGGGAGACAAAGAAATGAAACACAGAGAAAACACTGAAGCCTGAAGCTCAATCACAAAACCCAAGATAACCTAGAAAATAACTTTTGGTAACCAGACATCATTATCTTACTCTTTGAAAAAGTCCAGACAAAAACCCAAAACATGACAGTGTGTCTGAGGGAAATAGTATGGCATTATTTACACAAGGACTACTAATGGCACTGACAGGAACAAGACTTGAGGTTTATGACAGTTAATTTTGCAGACCTGATCCCTGTCTTCAAAGTGACCATTTCAAAGGCAACAAGATCACAAGCGCAATAAATTTGGTTATGCTGGAGTCGCCAACCGTTGTTTTTGTTTCCACTACAGATTTCGCTTGGACTTGCAGTCGTCATCTCTCTCTGCCTGATCAGCTCTTTACCCTTAAGTGGCCTTAAAGCAATTGATGTAACTAGTTGATCAAATCAAAATCAAAATGTATTTATATAGCACATATTAAAACAACAGTGTTGACCATAGTGCTTCACAGTCAGTAAAAGCATGAGACAATTAAAACAAACAACAAAAGAGGACAACAAACAATAGGTAACAACACAACAAGCTAGACCAGCCAACTAGTCAGAATCAAAAGCCAAAGTAGCCAAAAAGCCAAAAGCCAAAAAGATAAGTTTTAAGATGTGATTTAAAAGACTGGATAGACTCAGCAGTACGAATATGAACAGGGAGGTTATTCCAGAGTCTTGGTGCCACGGATGCAAGTTGATGAGCCTAGTGTAGAGTTGACCAATGTCGGTAAGCATTGAACGAGGTTTCCTTACAGCTGCTGTGCTCACTGTTTAGGTTCTGTTAATTAAAAGTATATCTTTAGATTTTAGTAATAACATTTTAATTAAAAAAAAAAAAAGACATTAAAAGCAGCAAAAGTAGTGAGGATTCTGTTCCTCCATCTGCCCCACAGCACATACTGATTTTATCTGCAGTATAAATCCATTGAGGACCTTCCTCTGCTTTGCCACAAGGTGGACTCAGTGTACTGTAACACAGGGACTTGTTAAATCCAGAAATTTTCAGTCTCACAGCATAATCACCAATAATTACTACAGAAGGGCAATTGTTCTGATGCATGTACAAAAATGATCAGATCAACTAAGTTGTCATTGCCAGACCTAATGATAGCCCCATTTATGTTCCTATTTTCCCATTTAGTTAGAAGACCCAAATGCCACGTTGCAATACTATACTGCTGTGGTAGCCAACATTTCAAATGCAGGTTTGACAGGTTTGTGAGTGTACACTTTATCCAAAACCTAATGATGGTTTACTCATGTTTACCACTGGGTGGCTGTACCTCAGGAGGTAGAGCAGGGCACCTATTGATCTGAGGGTCAGTGGTTTAATCCCTGGCTCCTCCAATCTGCCTGTCAAGAGTGTGAATGTGCATGAATGTAGTTAGGAAGCAATCAGTTCACAGAAAGTGTGTGAATGTGACATGTTGTAGAGCAGGGCGATATGACCAAAAATATTTATCATGATATACATTTGAAAATTTGCGATAACGATATAACTACGATATAATTGACACTAGACAAAATACTTTACCACTCCACAACTTTATTGGTGCAAAACAAACAAACAAACAAACAAACAAAAAACATCAATGTATTTTCACTTAAACAAGCATCTGTTTTTTATGTGCATTAAAGTTATATAAAAATTTAACAGTGAAAATGCAAATTCCTTGCTGACAGTTTAACCAAAAGGCATTTCCAGTGAAAATTGGCCGACATATCCTCAGCATAGCCATGTATAATATCCACAAAACTTAAAAGAGGTTGAACACACACAATACGGTAATATATGTTGAAGCACAGTACGTATCACTCCGCGAGGCTCCTGCCTACGATAGCCATAATGCGCCGACAATCCATCAAGCGGTGCGGTACGTAGCTTAGCAAAGTCGTACTGAAACGTTTGACAGATTTTCAAACACCGTGTACCACATAAAATCGTTTCAAGGTCAGTAAACACAACCAGAATTCATACATAAAGCACACGGGATTATAAGGGGCACTGTTGATTTTCAGAAAAATCAAAGGATTGATTTTAAGTGTGCCATATTTTCCAAAAAACACGGTAATAACGACAGCCCGGTAGCATGCTCTACCAAAAATAGTGCTTTGTTGTGTATCTGACGGATGAAAGCTAACCCAGTTCCACACCACTGAAGTTGCAGCATTTTTACAAACCAATTGTGGTTCATCCGTTTCATTCAACATCCGCTTTCGCCCTTCTCATTCTCCGTCACCGAAATGCTTTTTCTGCCATGTCCGTATGAAAACAAAGGCACTGCGCATGCGCATTTTACTCATATTCTATCGCGATATTTCATTTTCTTATCGTTGCCCAACATTATACCGGTATTACCATGAACGGTATGATATGGCCCAGCCCTAACATGTTGTATAGAGCACTTTGAGTAATCCAAGAGAGTAGAAAAGTGCTATATAAGAATCAGTCCATTCACTGCCTGCAAAGAGTTTTGTCATGTTAATTTTGCACTATTATGTTCCGGCACATGTTGTTATTACATGGCTTGATTAAGGTTCACATTAGGCTGACATCTGGGGCCAGAGCTGAAACTGTTCTGCGCCAGCACAGGGCCAGCAGTGTGTCTGCAACTGGTCTTGTGCTGAACCATGTGTGGGCCACCTCTGGCAAACCAGATCTGGGCCACCAAAGGGCCGTCATTCTTTGTGGTATGTGGGCCATGTGTAAGCACATTGTGTGGGCCAGATCTGGGCCATACCAATTTTGCTATGTGGGAAGTGATATAAACATAGTAAAGCTCTACTACATATTCTGCAGCTCGGGGAGTGAGCTGTAGAATAATGGAAATTTATAACCACATAAAAGGTAAATAAATATTCTATATTTAGAAATTTTCTATATTTTTATGCTATACTAAATTAACATTCATTTGTTGGAGTTTTAAGGTTTTGGACTGTGTTATGGGGTTTAAAGATTTAAGTTCGGTTAAGATTCTCTGGGTTGTCTATTGTTGATTGTTCGGTGTCTATGTACATTAGTGCCCAGTTCCATCTACACGTGGAAACAAGAGATGTGACAGCATGTACATTCTCAAAATAACCAGCTGAGAGAAACACTTTCACCTTACAAGCAGTAGAACTGACTGTGTTCATTGTACAGCAGTCCCGTTTAGACCGCCGCTCAGCTATTCTCTTAAGTGCTCACTTGGCGAAGCTGATCAGCAACAGGTGAGTGTGATGACTCCAGGTGTGGCTAGCTCCAAGGCGGGAAACTCTCCAGGCCTGGTGTAGCAGCAAAACGCGAACACCACAGTGCGCTGAGGGCCCTGACAGTTTAAAATAAACCCTGTGATAAAAATAGTCTAAATAAACTTGTAAAAGTTATTGTATCATTAATACTAACAATCAATAGCTCTCCAAGGCAGAAATGTTTTAGAAAACATCTAAGCATATGAACAGCATAACCTGCAGGCTAACACATGGCTAGCTTCCTATTTCCATCATCAACAAGCACATTAAAGCCCCCGCCAAAATATAAGCTTGTGAGTACCCCAAACAGGGGCGGATCTAGAGAAATTTTCTTAGGGTGGCATGAGGGTGGCAAAGAAATCAAATGGGGTGGCAAAATCAAAGCCTTTTTTCCCCCCCAAACACATATGCAGGTGGTTACATACATTCAAATGCAGTAAGTATACACGTTTTTCATATAAATATGTTCTATAACTTAATTATTGTCTGTAGCCCACATAATTACACACTTTAGTTACATAAAACATGTGAGTTTTGAATATGTACTGTATAGCCTGTATAATAAATAAATATGTAGCCCAATAAGTATAAAATCCAGAAAGCTACACAACATGGGGCGGTTGATTTACAAACACAAGTCTAACTTAAGTTTCACACTGTTTTTTTGTTAGAAAACAATCACATTGGTACATGCTTAAATTACACAAAATGTCAGAAATCTGCACTGTCATGAACAAAAATTTAAACCTAATTTTTCATGATTTGTTGGATTAACCCACTGAGGTCTGAAATACAACCGGACATTTTTTGACTCCTTTTGAGTTTACGTTTGTATTTCCCCCTCAAATTGTTTCATTTTATTTTTTCCCCTTGCCTTGTTTGGCATCATTCTTTTCAGCTCAACTGAATTTAGTTGTTTTTTTCACTGACATACTGCATTAGTATTACTGATCTGAAATCACACAAAGAACTTAAAATCCTAGTAGTATTTTTTACTGTAAAAAAAACCACAGACATGTTGAGTAAATTTTTATAACTTGAAATGCAAATATAAATTGTACATTTTGTAAACATAAACAACTATTTATCTAAGAATGCAGCCAATACACCTGCTGTTTTTTTCATTTTGTACAACCATTTCAAAATATTACTAAAATTAAAATGAGAGAACAATCAGGTGTCGCAATAAGATGCCCCACAAATGATGTGTGCCAGTAAAAAAAAGTTTGTCCACCAAAAGACAGAGGAGAAGAGCACAGGGATAAACCTGCAGGCCTGACAACAGGTGGTGTATCACTCCGCTGGTTTTCTACTTAGTGACAGTGTTTACGCTGCAATGTGCCTTAGTGACATTCATTAGTGCACTTGTTCTGACAAAACGTCCTACCTATCAAGCTGTCCTACTTCTTGTTACAGCGCATGCGCACAATTCAAAACGGCCATATTTCCGGTCCCGATCTTGTGCCGATCTCGTTGCCTCGAAAAAAGGTTTGTATTAAAAGTTTTACTTCTTTATTACAGATGATAATTGTTTACCTTAAGCTGCTCAATCGAAGTCATATTCCAAGTGTTTATTTGGTGCTTTTAAAACTTATTTTAGTCCTCCTGCAGTTACTGGACACCACTCGCTGGTGTTATGTTGAATAAACGCTCCGTCGTTATGTCGAAGAAAGTACTTTTGTACCACATACTTGTTAATTGCGTGATAACGTTGTGTAGTCGTTTTATTTACTGTATGGATTCCGAAGCCATGTTGAAATTGTCCGATTTTCTCCTTAGTTATGGAGAACAAATACGAGGAACTGCTCATGTTTCTGTCTGTTGGGTCCTACCCATCTGAATACGATAAGTCCCAGAGGCAAACCCTTAGGAGATACGCCGCAAAATTCAGGCTGAAGGGTCAGTATTGTAATGTAAATAACTAAATGTAATTATTGGTTATATACATGTTATAATTATTTTATATTTTTTAAATATAGGCGGAGTGCTCTTGTTTGGAAACAGGAGAGTGATAAAAACAAAAGAAGAAGCCATGGGACTATTTCAAGAGTTTCATTCAAGTCCCATCGGTGGACACACTGGTGTACTCAAGACTCGAACTGCAATGTGTTCCAGATTTTACTGGTATGGAATGTCGGTTGACATTGTTAATTGGGTATGTATTTTGAAAGTTGTCATTTATATATAGTATGTTATGATATGCATAGTTATCCTGAAGACCCGTACCAGATTGATGTACAGTAATTAACACTGTATCGCCACTTGATCAAGTATTTTTATAGAACATTTGCAATTTTGTTGTTTAATTAATTGTGATTGTGGGATAATATAAAGATCATTCAATATGTTTAAGGTTCTGGCTTGTGACCAGTGTCAAAAAATGGGAAAACCATTGGCTGCTGTGCAACCACTGCAGTGTATAAAGGTAAATATCAGTAGCATTTTAGTAGAAAATAGTAATGTTATCATGTACATTATATATTAATGTGATTCTTTTATCATTGACAGGTGTCACATGTCTGGGAGCTAATCGGAATAGATCTAACTGGACCTCTTCCAAAAACGTCTAGTGGCTTCCAGTACATTATGACTGCAACGGACTATTTTTCAAAATGGGTTGAGGCTTTTCCATTAAAAAGCAAAAGTGCTGCTGAGGTAGCTCATCAGTTGTGCTCAATCATGTATAGACATGGCTGCCCAAAACGAATTTTATCCGACCAAGGAAGAGAATTTGTTAACGAGGTAAGTGTTAAGTTTACTTTTCCATACCTCTTTAGGTAAATACTTGGCCACAGTGTGCCAAGTAGCTGCCAGGCCAAAGGTTTTGTGTGATTGTTTTTTAAAAACAATTTTCTTTTTTCTTTGAAGCTCAACTCAAGACTTTGCAGCTTAATGAAAATAGATAGAAGTGTCACAGCAGCGTATCACCCTCAGACAAATGGCCTCGACGAAAAGACAAATAACAACATAAAAAGGTATGTTTTATTTGTATGTAACAATTCATTTGCTTTTAAGACACTGTCACTATTGTGGTTTTTTTATGTCCACATGTAGAGCCCTGAGAAAATTAGTCAACAGTCAACAGAATGACTGGGATGTGTATCTGGATGCTACACTGTTTTCTTTGAGGTCCAAGGTCCACACAACAACCAAATACACACCATTCCGTTTAATGTATGGGAGAGAAGCTACGTATCCTTCTAAAGTTCCTGTTGAAGTCCCAGTAAGTGTTATTAAGGAATTTTATTTATGCAACAACTATGATAATGCATAAATTAAATGTAATCTTAATTGGAAATTGTGCATATTGATATTGGCTGCAGCTTTAATCTTCTCTGCTTAACCTCTATATGCAAGATACATTTAAAAGATAAAGTAAGTGACTAGTTACTTCTTTATGTTTGTATCTTTATGTAAAGTAATAAATGTTGAGGAGACCTTTAAGTATAATGGGCTCACCTATGGAAGTGTATCAAGAGGAAAAAGTGACTATACAAAAAATGATATGAGTCTATCTTTGTGGCTTTCTGTGCTCAAAGCTATATAATAGTATATTTACTTTTAAACATGAGTTATTATAGTTAGAATTTTCAGTTCATGTTTCACATGCATTATTTGTCTTTATGATTTTAATTGTAATTTAAAATGTGAAAATTTTAGCTGTCCTCCATCATTCTCCCTGAGGAGTCAGGTTACGGTGACTTTGTATCTTCTACAAGAGACGCACAAGAGCAAGTTAAAAAAACTGTCGAGGACAATATGGCAAAGTCCCAAGACTTACAAAAGAAAGCCTATGCCAGACGAGTCCAGAAGAAGTACAGAAACCTTGTGTACAGCGTTGGAGATGAAGTTCTTCTCTTGAACATGAGGAAACGTGGAAGGAAGGGAGGAAGGTTTGATCCAGATTTCTCAGGACCCTAAACCATTCAAGAAATCGCTGGCAAATGTGTGAGATTAAACAACACAGAAGGAGCAACTTTAAAAAATCACTACAGCATTGACCATATCAAGCTGTACAGAAGAAGCCACCATGTAAATATCAGTGACAATGAAAAATACCCAACTCACAGTCAGACAGTGAACAGCAGCACAGACCTGAAGATGCCCCCCTGCCATCCTACTGCTAACTCTCAGTGCCAGCAAAGTCCAGAGGATACCAGACCCTCTATTATTCATTATGCACCCAAAATGGCTGACAAAAGTTGTTGCTCCCACAAGGAGTTTAATTCTGTTCCAGGACCAGAAACGCGTGAACAAGAACTTCCCTCCCGGAAACAAAGCTTAGAAAATGAAGGTGGCATAGTGAACAAGTCTTTTTGACCCTTTGGTCATTTGTTGCCAGTTTGGCGTTGCAACTTGATTGACCGTTGCATGACTTTGTTTGCATTTTGCAGTCTTCAACTCATATTGGATGTAAAGAAACATGCAACATGCACTGAGCTTGTGGAAGTCTGGAAATGGATCTGCTTGTCAGTAATTTTCTCTTTTGCCCACCCACTGTACCTTTCCTATTTCTCTGCGTGAAAATGCATGTTTATTGTGTTGACTTTTTTCCTGTTGTGGCCCGTTGGCCTTTACCCGGCTTTTCCACTAAAAATCTCATGCATGCCTGAGCTAACTTATCATATTTTTCTTTCAGTAAAGAGGCTATGGGCTGCAAAGGATACTGGGCGCTTGGAATCAGTTGTTGGACCATACAAGTTATTTGATTCCTCTTTTCGAACACTGCAGGGGTCACGGTGGCTTTCTGATGAGGTAAGATAACTTATTATTATCATTATTATTATTATTATTATTATTGATTCAGATTTTGAAGTGCTGCTCCTTCTGAAGCATTTGCAGTGCAGACACCATTAATAGTTTAAACTGTGCGGGTAGGTGGGGGGGTTTATATAGCAAAACTCTGATAAGGTTTCACCCATTCACTTCCATAGGAAAGATTGTTATCAACCACAACACAGATGTTGTGACATCTGTGACATCATAATACCCAGTTCCAGTATATGCAGAAAGAACCTTTATCAGCAATTATATTTCTTTCCAAGTTTTTGTGTACAGCACTCAAGCAGTTACTTCAGAAATTGTTGCTGCTGGTGTCTAAACTCTGATTTTTCAAAACAGGTCATTGATGCATACCTGCACCGTGTCATTGAGAGACGAAAGGTAAGTAAGAAATGTCCTTTGCCCACTTATTTTGAGATACAAAAAAATGTATTTACTGTTCTGTAACATCTTTGTATACTTATACAGAATGCTGTACACCTGCTCTGTTCAGTAGTTGCAAGCTCGTTGTTTTCTGGGCAGTTCAGATGCCTCACCAAGGTAAGTGGAAAGTTCAGAAGTGGTCCAAAAAGTTGACTCATTTCTATTTCTGAGGACAGAGTTCGGTTCCTTTAAACAAGACTATATTTGAAAACACCCTGAGACGCATGGTACCTAAGTAAATTGAAATTACTCTGCACTTCCAATCCCACAGATGAAGTTCCCAGTTGAAGACATGTGGCTGTGCCCTGTGAACTTTGGTACACACTGGATTCTTGTGGTATGTGTTCATTTAGTTATTAATTTGCGTAATTTGTTGTGAAGCAGTTTCTTGCTCAAAGTGTTATTCTTAAATAGGTTTTCAGTGGCAAAAGCTATTGTAATCTTTAATTTAATAACTTTTTCTTTAGATTGTCAACATTTCTGCACAGAAAATATTGCTCATAGACCCCATGGGGAATGAAGGTGTTTATGACAGGAAAATTCTGCGCAACTGGAGGTATGTATGACACTGAGGTATTATTCTTGTATGTTTTATGTTTAGGTATTAAACATAAAACATTTCTTGTTTCATTACAAACATTTTTGTTGAACTAGGAATTTTCTGAGGATGAGAGGGCATGAAGACACCATGGAGTGGCAGTTACAGACTATGCAACACAACAAGCAATAGGATTCCAGCAGTTGCGGAGTTTTGCTGTTAAAGGTAACCCTTATTCAAATGATTCCATTTATTGTTAGCTACAATTAGGACTTTACATTATAATAATGAGAAATCTCACAGTTTACAGAACAGTACCTTGCTTTTGGAGAGGTCAGTGAGGTGTTAACCACTACAGAAGCAGTTGTGCTGGAGCGAATGCAGATAGCTTGCACCCTACTTGAACATCGAGGTAAGTCCAGTAAAGTCCTTATCACGTTAGAGTGTGTACTTCCAATTTAAATAGTGCTTTTCAAACAACACAGTAAAAATAGTGCTTTTCAAACATTTTCAGATAAGACCCTTCTTAAAGTCTAGTTAAAAAAAATTCAGGGTACTAATTTGCCATGAAGTATTTGTTGAAAAAATGTACTATTATTTTTTTTTTATTAATTAATATAAATAATGTTTGATTAAAACCTAACCATGAATGTGTTTCAGGGAACGCTGAGGACTACTGCATTGTTTGCTCTATGTTAGATGCTGACGCTGACCGCAGCATGATTGAAATGGTAAAACAAAAGAAACACATAAGTCTTAGTATCATTACTTGCTAATCATGTTTAAAATGTTGACTAATAGTATTCACCAAACATAATATGAGCTATTTATTTTTCCTTTCCAGGTGCAGTGTGAATCTTGCCAAAGATGGGCACATTTTGCATGTGCAAAATATAAAGAGAGCAACCAAGAATATAAATGCAAAAAATGTAAGGAAAACACATAACAACTTCAAATAAAAACAGCTGTCTTTTCCCCTCCATGTCTCTTTGTATTCTTTGTCAACATTAGATGATTGTGTGCTGGAGGCACGTTTTGATAGTGTGATTTGGCCATCTGAACATCCTACCTGAATAAAACCATGCAGGAAGCATGTTTTGATAGTGTGATTTGGCCATCTGAACATGCTACCTAAATAAAACCATGCAGGAGGCACGTTTTGATAGTGTGATTTGGCCATCTGAACATCCTACCTGAATAAAACCATGCAGGAAGCATGTTTTGATAGTGTGATTTGGCCATCTGAACATGCTACCTAAATAAAACCATGAAGGAAGCATGTTTTGATAGTGTGATTTGGCCATCTGAACATGCTACCTAAATAAAACCATGCAGGAAGCATTTTTTGATAGTGTGATTTGGCCATCTGAACATCCTACCTAAATAAAACCATGCAGGAAGCATGTTTTGATAGTGTGATTTGGCCATCTGAACATGCTACCTAAATAAAACCATGCAGGAAGCATGTTTTGATAGTGTGATTTGGCCATCTGAACATGCTACCTAAATAAAACCATGAAGGAAGCATGTTTTGATAGTGTGATTTGGCCATCTGAACATGCTACCTAAATAAAACCATGAAGGAAGCATGTTTTGATAGTGTGATTTGGCCATCTGAACATGCTACCTAAAAAAATCCAAGCAGGAAGCATGTTTTGATAGAGTGATTTGGCCACCTGAATATGCTACCTAAATAAAACCATGCAGGAAGCATGTTTTGATAGAGTGATTTGGCCACCTGAACATGCTACCTAAATAAAACCATGCAGGAAGCATGTTTTGATAGAGTGATTTGGCCACCTGAACATGCTACCTAAATAAAACCATGCAGGAAGCATGTTTTGATAGTGTGATTTGGCCATCTGAACATGCTACCTAAAAAAATCCAAGCAGGAAGCATGTTTTGATAGAGTGATTTGGCCACCTGAATATGCTACCTAAATAAAACCATGCAGGAAGCATGTTTTAATAGTGTGATTTGGCCACCTAAACATCCTACCTAAACAAATCCAAGCAGGAAGCATGTTCTGAACATCCTAGCGAAATAAATCCAAGTTTTTAAGTGTGATTTGTCCATCTGAACGTCCTACCTATAGATATGTACGATGCAGCCATTAACCACGTAAGGTAGCATATTCTGATAAGGTAGCACGGATTGATAGACAAGACCATAAATTTACGCTACAGTAGCGCTACGGTAGGATGTTTTGACAAGGTAGGACGTTTTGTCAGAACACCGGTCTGCGCTATGGGCTGAACCATTTGTTAATGGTGGAGGGGGGGGAACACTATGCAATATATTCAGTTTTAGCATTTATATTCACTGTTGACTGTAACTACGCTCAAACTGTTAATGCTATCTTATTTTAATAAACAACACTGTTATATGCAAAACTGGGGTGGCACTTGGGGTGGCAAGGGATCATTTTAGGGTGGCACTTGCCACCCCATGCCACCCTTCTAGATCCGCCCCTGACCCCAAAAAGATTGCAGCCATTCGCCATCTCTCTGCGCATGGTACTCATTGCATAATAACGATCAAGAAGCTGACCCCACAGCCCATTGGTGGTGCTAGTTTCAGTCATTATGTAAATGTACTGTTTATAAGGTTGTGGAAACCTGCACTCAGCTGAGACTAAATATAAGTCACTTGGATGAATGATAAAACATGTAGCTGTCATGCTGAAACGTGTTTATTTGTTCTGAATTTATGTGATTACACTGTTCAAAACTGGGTATTTAATCTATCTCCCATGTTGTATTGTTGCCACCTACTGGTGGACTGGAGTATTGTGCTTTGAGGTGTGCATGTTTTGGACAGATTTTCAATTAAGGCACACATGCCCAGAGACTCAACTTGAGCCAGAAAACAAGCTAGCTTGTGGATAAGGAGAAAAAAATGGACAGTATGAACAATTGCTCGTGAATATTTGGTAGGCACACACGGTATGCCTGTGTATTTTACTTTGTGTGTATGGTTTATTTGGGTTGTAATTTTATTTTGCTGACACAATATCTTTGTTTTCATTGTTATGTCACTGTAGTTTTTCCACTATGTTTTTGCTTTTGTGATATTTAACAAATCGGATTACATTTTTCATTTCTCCCCGATATCTGTTCCAGTAATTTAGGTCAGGATTGAACCGATGCAGATAATGTATATCAGATCGCTCCATCTCTAGTTTTACCAAAAAGTTCTATTTTGGTTTCATCTAGAGATGGAGCGCTCTGATATTATGTATCCATATCGGTCTAATACTGACCTAAATTAATGGATCGGATATCAGAGAGAAATAAAAAATGTAATCCGATTTATTAATTATCACAAAAGCACCTCACAAAACTAGCGACGTAACCCAGCTCATAACCTTAGCACGTCAGAGCAATGTGCATCTCGTGATAGAGCGGCTGTGGCGTGCGAGACCTGTCGGCGTTCTCCTTGAGCATTTGGAGCCTCGCTACATGCTGCCAAACCAGCATTTCATCTCGGCGAAAGCTATCCCAGAGAAGTAACGCAAGTGTGTAAGTTCATCTCTGAATGTCAGTAAAGCATTCCCACGTTAAGCTTAACAACCGATATATGGAGCGACTGCCTCTCTCCCCCTCCCTCTCCTGTTGCAAATTCAACCATGAAACTGATTAATGATCAGCTGATCGGCTTTTCTGTCGCGAGTCCGTCTCTCTTGTTTGTTTTTGGCCCACTTTGTGCCAAAAAGAGGAAACTAGCGGTTGAACAACAGCAGCACGTTTAAGCTTGATAAGCTGTTGTTAGAATTTATTTAATATTACTTTCTACACCAGGATCATTTTCTACGTAGCTGACAGATGGTAACTGTGCAGGGGCGGGTCTAGCATGGTTTTGCCAGGGGGCCAGGTAGGGCATCAACAGGGAAAGGGGGGCACAAAAACATAATTTTCTTTCTAATTGTCATGTCTAGCTTTTAATAAATAATTATCTGAATCTTACAACCAAAGTTTTTGTCTGATGTAAAATATATAGAAATCCATTATTGTATATAGTAACTATTAAGTCAATTGTATAACCTAGAAAGCTACAGTACTTTTTCCTTTGCAATTCTGTTGAAGAAAGATGTTGAATCTATTTAATTATTGTAGAAAAATTATTGATTTCTGTGCGTTTCTGTGCATCGCTGAACTATGAAATATTTTGGGTGCAGTGTATTTTTTGCATACAGGTTTAACAGAATAGCTTTAGTGGGTTTTTTTTAAAACTTGATTATGAACTTATACAAAATGCAGCAAGATATTAAAAATCTCGCATCTCTCTCGCAAACTTCAGACGGGTTAGACATGTACTGGCTTAAGAAGGGGGACACGTCTGGCACTGCAAGATTTGAGTCCCTGGCGCTGAATGTGTTACTCATGGTAGCCTTTGCTACTTTGGTCCCAGCTCTCTGCAGGTCATTCACTAGGTCCCCTCATGTGGTTTTGGGATTTTTGCTCCCCGTTAAAGTTTGAACTTGTATTGAGAGACAGTTATTTGTACAGCACCACATGAAGATACAGTTTGTGTTCAACGGCTCTTTAATGCAAATGTCTAATTATCCAATCACATGGCAGCAAGTTATTTCAAGTTAAGAAGTAACAGACCAACCCTAACCCTAATTTTGAGTTTTTATGTCAAATTCTAAGATAATAACCCAACACAATAATAAAAGTATAAAATAATAAAAATAATTCAGAGAATGGTAGGGAGCACCGGCAGTTCTCTGGCTGAAACCACTAGGTCAGTGTAACGGCAGATTACCTTTTCAGGTTGCCGCACAACCTCCAGGTAGAAAGGGGTGATGCACCCACAACCACAGTTAAAGTCCACACTCTTCGTGCCATGTTATTGTGGTGTTGCGTCGTTAAGGCAACCGGTCAGATAAATGGGGAGGGTTGAAAGCTAACATTTTGAGAGATACAGGGGGTGGCCAGCATAAATTGTCACTTATGCTGGCCATCGGCAGTCTACCTGGTAAGACTGCCGGTGATGCAGTCTCCCTGTGATCGCCGATTACAAGATACAAGGTACGGTGTTCCGGGGTTTAAATGGTGGGTTCGCGTGCAATAGAGGGTCATGTGAACTGCATTATTTTTTGGTTTGGGTTGTCTCTTATTACAAAACACTGTAGATTGCCTGAAAGTACTCATAAATGGAATTGTTAATATTATAGAAAATATAGCTAGAAATGAGCCAAGAATAAATATTGTTTAATGAAGGAAATGATGGATGAATGCTATGCCTAGTGGAAGGGGCAATACAGTATAAAGGGAGGCTATCAGGGCCTACCTGGTAGTCTGTAAGATGTTACAGTGAGGGTAACATGAAGGCTGGTTCAGCCACTTGAGCTCTGTGACTAGTTTTTTGTTTTGTTTTGGATGAAGTTACTTGTTTATTCCTTGTATAATCCTTTGTGCACTTGGGAGGCCGGCATAATAAAGTACACACTCCGAACTCTTCCTTACTACGCCTATATTTGTTTGGGAAAGGTTTATGAGAGGACCCCGCGACAGGAACACATAACAAATTGAAACTTGAATCACCAGAAAACCACACCAGTTTTCACCCCCTTCACGGTTTTTTGTTTGCAGATCGATTTATTCGTCCGTCACACTTTTCTGCCAATTGACCATAAATCCACCGTCAAACTGTCATTACATAAATGCACAGAATGATCAAACATAAATATTCCAAATAAACATTTAAACTAAAGTTAACAAATGTGTGATAAACAAAACACAGTTAACGTACCTCGTTGGCTGCACGTAACTCTTATGACTTATTAAACTTACGGCTTCTCTTAGCTTCTTTGCACATGCTTTCTTAACTTCCCTTTGCATCAGTTAAAGGTGCCTGTGTGCAACACAGAATGTAACATAGTTCCTACCCCAAAAGGAAAACATGTTCATAAAAAATAAAGGGAATAAATAATATAAATTACACAATAAGTTAAACAAATTGACATAATTTACATTAATGGCAGTTAAACTCCCACCAAATCTCAACTTGAGATTCCCTGCAGATTTGAAACCTGAAGTTATAAGCATTTACAATACTTGCTTATTCTGCTTCAAACAGTAGAACTATTTTTTGCACTGGCCTATCAAGATGAACTGGCTTAGATGTGCGTTTTCCCTGTTTGTTACCTTTTTGACTCTTCCATCAGAGCTGGATTACACCTCTGTGAGTCTTGCCAGTCTTTAGTAATTTTGCAGAGCACTGTCCTCTTGGATAATGACGATATCATTAACCTTGGTGTTTCTTTTATTCCCAAGCCATATCTGTTTTTGCTGGAGATTAAGAAGATACTCCCTCCTCCACCTTGTCCAAAACTCATTTACTAAGAACTGCACCTGGCACGATGTCTTACCCAGGTACAAATCTACTGACCAGTAGGTGGCAATGTTATGTTATGTTATGTTAGACTTCATGAGGAGAATGTGATTTGGTTTGAGTGGTTCAAGAGTTTTTGGATGATTCAAGTGCTCTCTTATCAGCAGTCTGCTATTTAGAATAGCCATCACTTCATATAGAAATGTACTAAGTGAGGCACTGTCAAGTCTTTTAGCAGACAGATCAAGCATTGCTGTTAGAACACTTCTGATTGTCCTTATTTGTCTCTCCCATATTCCTCTCATACGGCTTGATGATTGGGGATTCATTACAAAGTCACAGTCATATTCCTTCAACTGCTTATGATCCAAGTTCTTCATTGAGTCCATGAACTCTCTTTTTGCATCCACAAAGTTGGTACCTTGATCACATCTCAACTGCCTTACGTTCCCACGTATTGCAATGAATGCACGCAATGCATTGATGAAAGCATGCTTGAGAACTGAGGTCCTCAAGCATTTCGTTATGTACGGCTCTGCAACACATACAAGTAAAAAGAAGATACTTCTTCAGTTCCTTTCTTGCATCCTTAACATAGAATGGTCCAAAGCAGTCTATGCCACAATATGTGAAAGGAGGGGTCATTTCCATTCTGTCCTCTGGCAAATCCACCATCTTTGGATCTTGTGTGTTCCTTCTATACTTCCTGCATGTGATGCACTTATTGATGTGTAAGGCAACTGCACTGCTGCATTCAATGACTCATATCCCATTAGATCTCAATTCATTTACAGTCATACCTCTTCCTTGATACTGTACATTCTCATAATGCTTGATCAGTAAAGAAGACACGTGGCTTGCTTTTGGAAGAATGGCAGGATGTTTCATGTGTGGATGAAGATCAGATCTTGTCAAGTGGCCGCCTACTCTCAGCACAACCTGCTCATCTAAAAATGGTCTTAATTTGCATAGCTTGTTTGCTTTGTCTTTGGATTTTATGTCGTTGCATTGCGTCGATTCTTGATTTCACTGCTGAATGCTTCTCTTTGGACCAATCTGATTCTGAAAAGTTTAGTTTGTTGTCTTTCCTCAACACTTCTGTTTAGTTTGGGATTAAGACCTTTGACTTCCTTAGTACAACATTTAAGACAAGCAATACCCTTAACAGCTCTTTTCCAGCCAGAAAACGTAATCAGGCAGTCCAACAATGTTCTATTTACCTTTGCGCTGGTGTTGAGTACCTGAGCCTTTCGAAGTTCTGGATCATTGTCACTAACCTCTCCCACCTTAGCCTCCCTTGTGGGTAGCTCCTTTTCCCGCAGAGTCTGGCCCCGATTTGAAGCAATGAGCTGATCTGCCGATAACCCTCTCGAAGCATGGTCCACCCGATTGTCTTCGGTTATCAGCAGCTCTCCTCTAAATCCGTACACTTAGAAGAATACACCCAGCCCATTGCTCAATTTCACGGAAATGAAGGATGCATTTGTTGGCCGCACTGTGTGCAGCTTTCAGATTTGCCGCCTGGTTGCGATGTAATCGGCCTTCAAATGCAGCCACCGAAGGATGCAGCCCCTGAATTGGGACCTAGCATATATGACTGGTTGGTCATAGGATGAAAAACGTATCAGTTGGAATCTGGAATAACTCTAAACCAATAAAATATAGGAAACAGATTAACTTAAAATTGGAATTAATTAAATGTTTCATTAATAATTAAATGACCATTCATTTCATTTAAAGCTTTTAATACATTATTTATTTATTTATTTCCAATTTTATTTATATTATATATTATATTTATATTATGTATATAATTAATTATAAAATTATATATTCAATTAATAACAATGTGACATTTAATTAAATTTACATTTAATCAATTATTTAATGATGCATTTATTTAATTCATTTTGGCACTCCTGGCCCTGCGGCTGTATACATGAATTAATTTAATCTGTCAGCCTCACCCATCAAATTCAGGGGTTGGATTAACACTGAGTCAAAACTATTGCTTTTGCCCGGTGGCCATTGTTTTAGTGGGCCTTCTCCACCAACAACCAACAGCACCAACAACAGACATGTGGAAACTTACTAAACTATACTTAGAAATATCCTGTTTTTGTGTCACCAAATACACTTTTAATATTGTTATTGGCTGCAGACAGAGTCAGTTAAGAGTGGATGCAAGGCGAGCTATAGGCTAGAGAGGACGTAAGAATGCAAGATGAATCCCTGAGTAGTGAAAGGGCATATCAGTTTTTTAACATGGTTACTCTTCCTTGTTAGCTGCTGCACTTTATTTTAATTTTTTAAATAACACAATGTGTACATGTATCCTCTGGTATGTCATGTCCTTTCGCATATTGTACAAATAATCATAGTGGGCCGCCATGACCAATAAATGCCAAGGTCTGGTTAAATCTGACATCAGCGTGGAAATAAAACATGGCTGGTAACAACTATAGAGTAGGGAGAAGTTTTCTCTCAAAGCACAAGATCCCTGATGGAGAGTTGACAAGGAGAACAAATAGGTGTGCTAAAGCCTAAACCATGGCATCTCCCCATCAATAGCCAGTCATAAATATTTCCTATTTTCATGAGTCTAATACATGCTCTGAGTATGTTTTAGAGGCTTTAGTATTCCACTTTTACTTGAGTAAAGAAGTTGAATCAGTACTTCAACTTTTGCTGGAGTATTTCTCAACTAGTATCAGTACTTCAAGTACAGAATGTGTGGGAATTAAGGGGGGGGGGGGGGGGGGGGAGAGGAAGCTGTGATGTTATTGTGGCTGTTTGCCTTGATGTTAGATCCTTTTTGTCTGACATGTTTTGTTCTTTATCGTTTCCAAAGTTGTACCTTCTAGAAAATATATCAAAGTCTTAATGCTAAGCTCCGAGTTTGTAATAGCTTTATACTTAACAATATGAGAGTGATATCATTCAACACAAAATGTCATCTCTTTTGTGTAAGACTTTTGGTAGCATACACCAGTGGCAGCATCACAAAACAAGGCAACACTGTCACAGCCTGGGCCTCTGACCCAGAGCTCTGAGTTTATTTTTTGTATTCTTCTCATGTTAGCTTTGTGATCATGTGTTATTCCTATTTAGTTTAGGTTAAAGGCAGCCATTATTTATTGTTTCCTTGGTTTCAATGTTTGGATGCTTGTCTAATTTATCATGTGTTTTAGGTCTGTGAGCTTAGAGTTGTCATGTCTAGTTTCTTGTTTTATTTTGAAGTAGTGTTTGTGCGTTCTGGGTTCATGTGGTTAGTTTTTCTCTCCCCTGTGTTGTCATTATGTTTGATTCTAGTCAGCTGTGTCCTCATGTGTCTCCACATACCCCTGATCACCTAATGTGTGTATTTAAGTCCTCAGTTTTTCTGTGTTCAGCGTCACGTCGACTGTTATTTCTCAGTCACAGTGTCATAGGTTTTTGTCTTCACTGTGTTTCATAGTTACTCAGTGCTCATGGTGTCTTCATAGTTTTTTTTCACTGAGTTTCATATTATTTTAGCTACACAGTGTTCATAGTCCTTTTTGTTTTCTTAGTCATGTCACGTCTCCTGCAACGTCTCTCTCTCTGCATCCGCATCTGGGTCCTGAAGTCATAACACTCCGGCGCACCCCGCCGTGACAAACACCCAACCAGACAATCTCTCACCTGACCAGACAGTTCAGTATCACGCACTAACCTGCTCAGTAACCTATGAAGCACTGGAGGAACTGGTAACATTTAATTGTGTCACACCCAGTGGTGGTTTTTGATATGGGCGACACGGCATCAAAAGAAAGAAAAGTTGCTCACACCCATGCTGCCCCGACATCATGCCAGCGCATTTTGGGGATTGCATAGGCTCCGAATGGTTTTCTATCGCTCATTTACGAGGAGCAGTGTTGGTCAAGTTACTTGAAAAAAGTAATCAGTAATTAATTACTGATTACTTCCCCAAAAAGTAATCCCGTTACTTTACTGATGACTTATTTTCAAAAGTAATTAATTACTTAGTTACATAGTTACTTTTTAAAAACACGATTTACAACTTGAATAGGTGATAAAGCAATAGATCTTTCAGCCCAATTCTACTTTTTCTGCATAATCCATCATACAAAATGTAATCAAATGGAAACATCTCTTTTTAAAACTTGTTTTATTAGTTTTAATCTTTTAACTTTATGCATCAAGCAAAAATTTAATTATATGCAACATTCTCTGACTGCAAGAAATTTGTTTAACATTTAGACATTTTCATCAGCAGATGCTTGCATGTTCAGTAACAATATTTCAACAACAAGTTTTTGATTAAAATTATCAATGAACTTCAGCCTTACCTTATGTAAGGTAAGTTTCATGTTGGACTCATGGTTCTTTGTTAGTCCAGCTTAGGATAATGTCTCTCACATATGTATCATATCAAATATATGTCATATCAAAACAACCCCACACCTGCAGTTGTTTCAGTTTTTCACAGGTGTTTTAAAAAAGGACATCTATCTTGGTAACATCAAATGACCGGCGCATAACTTGTCAACTAGTCCGAAAATAAGTTATACAGGAACAGTCAAAGACACACCTTCTCATGTGTCACATTTCTATTCATTCAAAACACTTATGCATAGCTGTATTTTATACAACTGTTACAGAATTCAAAGTACAGGCTGATGTGAGTATTTAATGTATGGCTCAGATCTACTGAATTTCAGAGTTTCTAGAGCAGACACACAGCTCACATCACAACAGGCTTCAGGCGCCATTTTAGTGACTTTAACAATATTATAAATTTTAATATCGGTCTAGCTGACATTAGGTTATGTACGCAGCATGCAATAGAACCACATATTTTAGAAGCCAAAGATTCAAATTAGTTGGGAGCACCTTCACTTAATTATAACAGTGGTTTTGTTAGGAAAACAGTTCTGTATACCGATACTAAAATGCGTATACAAGCAGTGGAAATGGGATAGTTCTGAAGGGTGGCTGGCAACTCTTCCTTAGAGAGATGGTGATGGGTTTGGCCATCCAGGAGGGGCTCAGAGTAGAGCTGCTGAGTGAGTTGTCCCGGGCATGACCTGTTAGGAGGAGGCCCCCGGGGCAGACCCATGAAAGGCTGTAGGGATTATATCTCTTGGCTGGCCTGGGAGTGCCTTGGTGTTCCCCTGGACAAGGTAGAAGAGGTGGCCGGGGAGAGGGAGGTCTGGGCTTTGCTCTACAGATTTAGGTTTACAATGACAACCACAGGTGGAATGAGATGGTGCAAGCAATATGTGTAGTCCTTTGTAAAATAATTTGATGTATTTAACATTTATTGTTAAAACACATTAAATCTGGGATATTTTAAGAATAATATAGAAAATCATACTCTCTTTTATTACATCTTTATAATTTTACCAATTTTAGGCAATGATTTTAAAAATTACACAACCAGCACAAAATGCACCAATTATGAAACCACCATAATTTCGCCTTTTGGCAGTTTATAGCAGCCCGTTCTCACTCCCGAGGCGTAACATGCCGACGTTTTGTCACGTCCCGCAGTGTTCCTGAGGAATGCGAAAGGTGACCGTCCGCGTTCTTATGGTACGCCCCGGGTTATGGATGAAATCCAGTGGAATGACGGTCCCGCGGTAACAGACATTCCAGGCCTGTATTCCAGCCCTAAACCTAACCTTATCCCTAACCCTAACCATAACCACATTCCTAAGCCTAAGCAGCACTTTAATGACATGAAATAGTGTTTTCCCAAGTGATTTTAAGAGAAAGAGCAAACATGTATAGATTGAGTCCAAACGGTTCTCATATTTCCTCATTTTTCCGATGTCGTCATTTAGGAACGTGTTGGGTGCCCGAAAACGTAATATGCTGTGTGTTTTCCCCGTGAGTTTAGTTTATTCTTTCCCAGTTTAGTTTAGTTTTCGCGTCGCATGCATTTTCCTTGCCAGCCAATAAAGCTGTGATTTTGAGTTCATCCCTCGTGTCTGAGAGCCTGCATTTTGGGTCCAACTCCTGCCTGCACACAGCCGAAACCTGACACTTGCAGTTAGTACATAATAAAAAAAATTATACTTTTTTCACTATTTTTAAAAACATCGATAATTACACAACCTGTTGCTTGATTAACAACCAAATATATTTAAAAATACAGAAATGTACTTCTTTTATTGTCATTTTTTGTAATTTTCACTCTATCAAATAAAGTCTGTGAAAAAAAGGTAAACAGATCGGTGTTACATAATGCGCTTTTACCCTACCTGAGCACTCAAAGCCTTTTAAACAACTTTCCTTATTCATCCATTTATGCAAGCATTTTTTTTATGCTTAAGTCTTTTCTATCTAACATTCACACATGAAAGCAACTTTTGGTTAGTAGTTTGCCAGGGTGCTTGGAATGCAGGCTGGCATAACCAGGGAATCAATCCAAATGTTCTTGTACATGACTTTCCCTTTGTTCTGTGATAAAGGCACAAACATCTGATGCCGTTTTGTGTATGGGTGTGTCTGCTTCTTCTTCTTTTTTCTTTTTTTTGTCTGTCCCATTTGGATCTTTAGCCGTCAGAATTGTTGTCTGAAGACCAACAAGGATACCAAATGGATTTATTTTGCCAAATGGATGATCATGGCATTGCCGTATTGGTCCATTTGATCAACCTTTGTTGTTATTATTTATTTTATTTTCAGTTGTTACAGATGGGACAGACATGACTGGGGGATAGGAAAGAGAGGAAGGAAAAGAAAAACAGAAGGGAAAAGGGACAGTGAGAAAGGGCACTTACAAAGACAAAGAGAAAAAGAAAAAAAAAATCTCCTGGATCACCTGTTGAGAGAAAAAGAAGAGAAAACAAGCAAAAAAAAAAACAAAGCAACATACTAAACACAACACCATCCCGTTAATCTAGCTAAGTGTGAACAGCAGTAAATACTAAATATTGAATGTTGTTGTGCAGCACACAGCACAGACAGCGCACAATGTGCTTTGAAGTAGCAGCTAAGAAAGGTGTAGTTTATGTCTACGAACAGTGAACATCCGTGTGCACACCTGTGTGGATCAGCGCGCTTGTATACAAAAGGTTTCTCCATGTAACAGTCTGCTAGAGGGTGTGGGGGGCCATAGCTGTTGGGTCTAAACTCAGACCCCGCTGTATCCAGGACTTATTCCCATGAAAGAAAAACAAGGCAACAGCGATCGATCGTTTTTACTTGCGCAAGGGAGGCCTTTGGTCAAGAACCAGCTCTTGGAGCTCACGCTCCTAACCTGTCTCCAGCCCAAAGTCCTTCAAAGAGCAGCTTCCCTCGCAGCTATTTATTGACAAACTGTTACAGTTCACACAATAGTTTACAACACGTACCTCCCCTCTTAACCCCCCTTGGTTACAAAGACGAGGCACTGTGTGTATATATGTGTGTGTGTGTGTGTGTGTGTGTGTGTGTGTGTGTGTGTGTGTGTGTGTGTGTGTGTGTGTGTGTGAGTGAGAGAGACCTCCTGCTGGGCAGGAAGCTTACATCAAACAGACCTTCCAGATAGGATGTGTCTGTAATCAAACATTACAGCCCCTCACCCAAAAACTCAAGAATCTGGGGAGGGGGACTGTGGAATTGCTTTACAATGTAGAAATGGATGGTAAGCATAAAAATGACAAACATTTAACAATTCACTCTAACAATAGCCCTGTCCCCCAGGGCATGAAGCAGGCATGGAGGAGATCCAGGCTCCAGACATCCAGAGGCCCCAGAGTGCAAGAGCCCAAGGAGTACCACCCAAGGTGGGTGTGTCTGCTTCTGAATGAATTTGTTTTCTTTGGACTTTTTATTGCTTTTTCTCTGGCAGTTGTGCTATAGCCCTGCCCTGCCGCATCAGTGCCAAGGTATTAGGTGTCTCTTCCACCTGTGAGCAGCTCTCAGGAGGGAGAGCAGATAGTTTTTGAGCTTAACTGAACAGCAACAACTCCACAAACCAGAGATGGCAGAGTTAATTTTGAAGTTTTTTTCTTTGCTTTTTTTGTCATCATTTATCTTGATTATTTTGAATTTATTAGACAACAGAATAAAAAGTATCAGGTGGGTAGTGTTTTTTTTATGTTGACTCATGAAAAACCTATGATTGATTTAATCTGTTTACTGGTAAATTATTTTTTTCTTTCTGTAAAGTTTTTCAAAGAAACACACACTACTTGTCTCACTAATTATTTTATGTTGCTTCTGTTTCCCTTTTGATTCAGCTGGTCAACCTTCATAGATGACAGTGAATCGGAAGACTTTGTGCTTGAGAGGTACAGGGCATACTGGAAAAGAAAATTAAAATCAGGACCACCACATCCCAATTTTACCAGGAGACTTGAAGCAAAAATAGAAGATTCAGCAAAAAACAACACAACACAACGCATTGTAGCTGAGACCCCCATGGCTCTCCTCTACAAAAAAGACTTCAAGAAGCTTCCTCGGTGGGATTTTGAAGATGTTTACAGCGAAGATACTCAACATAGACGACCAGTAAGCATGTTAAGACAAGATATAGTAAAAACAGTCAAATGTATTAACTTTATGGATGTGAGCCAGCATAGCTGGAGTCATGTCAGCCATCTGCATGATGACTGACATTTTAGATTCTGCCTTTTTGGCTTCTTGACGTATTGCTTTTGCTGTTTCCTGATTTGTTTCAAGTCATTCATTTTAACTTGTTTCATGATTTCATATTTTTTATGATTTTCAGACATGTGCACAGTCTCTACGAAACTCTCAGGATGAGAAATTTAAGAAGGCTTTTCTTCCTAACATATGTTTGTTTCTGCACAAAGACAACATTAACATGAGCGAGTGGAATCGACTTTCACATTTCAACAATCCTTTTGGGTTTATGGACTACAAATATGATGGTAGGTCTTTATGAAGCTGATATTGGGTCAGTATTGTGTGCCAGACTGAAGAATAACAGAGTAATATACATCTATTCTCTGACTGAATGTTTAAACACCTATGTAGTTTCACCAGATGAGTTTTATGAAATGAGATATGTTTAAACGGCCAATGAAATAACAGCAAGTCAATGCATTTAGGAATGGATGAATAGAAAAGATGGTGTGCTGATATAAACCTAACTCTGGATTACTCAATAAAAAATATATGAAGCAATTATTTTAAGTAAAATACAATTAAAATATATTAATTCAAACGTTTATTTATTCAAATAATTAATCGTTAAGGAAAATGTGCTTGGTATAAACTGAACATGAACCAATCAAGCAAAAGCTTACATTGAAAATCTACATGTAAACAAATTAGTTAAAGTATGCATTTTAGGCATTTTTTGTTATTTTGAGTGTATGAAGACTTATGAGAGACAATAGAGCGACTGTTTTAGTATTCACTCTATTGTAATTTAACAGAGAACTATTTTGGCTGGAAATTTTCAAATGTCCAATTTAATGTGGTTAGATATGAAAGAGTTTACACATTATGAGATCAGACTAGTGTTGGGAGAAATCATGCTATTTTTTCAGGTGATTCATTATATTTTCTGATTTAGTTGTTAATATCCATCGATTCAAACTATATGCTCATATCATGCATCATATTGTCTTGTTTGTCTTGTTATAAAGACATCAATCATTTAGCCTTTTCTTTTAAACATGAAAAAATTAGTTTAAAGCAAACTAACAAACCTCTTCTCTACTCATACAGCAACCATAAAACAATCACAGAATGTGTATTCATGTTTTTCTTTTCATTTGCAGATGTGATGGATTCAGTGAAGCTGATTCCAAAGCCAAAACAGCCACTGCTTCTCCCAAAACCAGGTGGTGATGGCTGTGTGCGCTGTGCTGTGGTAGGTACTGGAGGAATCCTGAACGGCTCAAAGAAGGGGGTGGAGATCGATAGCCATGATTACGTTTTTCGGTAAGAAAAAACAACCCAAACCTTGATTGGTTTTGTTTGACAGACACTACTTCTGACATCAGTAAAGTGGTGAAGATTTACTGCCATTCATGTCAAAGTTATTCTTATAGCTTTTATCTTGATGGTAGCGTAAAAATACTACTACAGACTACCTTACTAATTTTTCAAGTTATTTGTTTACATTTTTTTGTTGTTAAGAAGTAATAAGTATCTTTTTCTGTTTTGGTAGTCGGTCTAATGTAATTTAACAGAGAACTATTTTGGCTGGAAAAATGAGCATGGGTAAGAAGACTCCAGACTCCAAAAAGGTTAACAAAGGATGTCATCCTTTTAGTATTTATCACCCATAATTTCTTGAAGCAAAGAAAAAGTATTGTGAAAAAAACTTGACTTTGACGGGGAAACCTAGGGACACTTCAGGGTCATTTGGCAGGCCCAGTGTAACGAAAGATAAAGTAGTGTAAAACATACCATGCTTTAAATGTCTTCGTAGCGTCTTCATTTTGTATTCAATAAGACTTTAAACTAGTGAGAGGTAGAAATTAGAGAGCAAGAGAACCTAAGGGTTGTTTTATCATAGACTTCTGAACAACTTCTGTACAAAGAATACAGGCTTAAATTACTTCCATATTGGCTTTACTCTTTAGATGTCCAACCTTCATATACAGTCTATGATATATCTCATTCTAGATAAATTCAGTTCATTCATTTTTTTTTGTATACTGCCAAATTACAACAACAGTCATCTCAAGGCAGTAAAAACTGTTCTCCAACCTGCAACAATGACATTGGGATGTGGAAAAAGACTGAGCATTGTGCAAAAAGTAAAAGTATAAAGGTGTATGTGTGTGAGATTGTGCAGATAAGTGCTTGAGGTAGTGACGTGTATGAAGGTATATGTGTGTGTGTCAGTCCAGTCACTGAGTGTTCAGGAGTCTGATGTCTTGGGGAAAGAAACTGTTACCCCAGTCTTGCAGTGAGGGCCCGAATGCTCTGGTAACTCTTGCCAGAAAGCAGCAGGGTGAAGAGTTTGTTTGAGGGGTGTGTGGGGTCCTCCCCAACGCTTGTGGCTTTGCAGATGCAGCGGGTGGGATAAATGTCTGTGATGGAGGGAAGAGAGGCTCCAATGATCTTCTCAGCTGTTCTCACTATCTGTTGTGGGGTATTGTGATCCAATATAGTGCAGTTACCATACCAGACAGCAATGCAGCTGCTTAGGATGCTCTCAATAGTCCCTCTGTAGAAGGTGGTGAGAATGGGTGGTGGGAGATGGGCTTTTCTCAGCTTCTGCAGGAAGTAGAGATGCTGTTGGGCCTTCTTAGCTATGGAGCTGGTGTTGAGGGATCAGGAGAGGTTCTCTGCCAGGTGAACACCAAGGAATCTGGTGTAGTTAACGACCTCCACAGAGGATCCAACGATGTTAAGTGGACAATGACCTCTGCATGCTCTCCCGAAGTCAACAATTATCTCTTTTGTTTTAGGTTAACTGTCTTTGAATGTGAGTTTATAGATGCCAGATGTTTTGAGTCAACACCTAGACAGTTGTATTGCCCTTTCAGCTACTTTCACACTGGTGAGAAGTGATGAAATGTATTCTTGATCTGAACCTGTTAATAAACATAAATTCCTGAAACCAATATGTTTTCTTGTCTTGTCTGGCAGGATCAATGGTGCCGTCAGCAAGGGTTATGAGGAGGATTTAGGAAACAAAACATCAGTGTATGTTCACACAGCCCACTCCATCACTACATCACTCAAGAAGTTTGGGTATAAATCTGCCCCTCATGATGAGGTACTTAAACTTAAAAGACAACAGTGTCATATTATATTTACTTCCCCTGCTCAGAAAAAACATGGGTTATCTCCTTTTCCTTTTGGCAGGGTATAAAATATGTGATGATTCCTGAGGGGATGCAGGATTTCCAGTGGCTCAAGGGTCTTCTCAGAGGAGAAAAGGTCTCTGCTGGCCCATACCGCAATAAGCTGTGAGTAAATTAAAATTAATCAAGAAATGAATTGGCCATTTTCAAAAAGCTGTTATTATCTCATTAAGAATATAACCATTTGAAATCCAAATCAGAATTTTTTCAGACACCATGCAGTCATCATTTACTTTATCATAAGACCCCAAATCTATTTGTTTTCTTTCTTTCTTTCTTTTTTGAACCTGTCCTGCCCGGCAGTTTTCTGAAGCAGAATAATGCTCTGAATGCTTTCCAGTTAGTAAAGGAACAGTACAACCTTCTATGGTTCCCTCTATGGAACACATAATTACACCACTGAGGAGAAAATTATTAAAATTACTTTTACTATCATAAAGTATCCTTCACAATATTTATACTACAATGGGACAAAACAATATATCAATAAATATTATATATATATATATAATTTATTGATTTATTCAAAGTTTGTTGGCTCAGGGCAGCACTATACCATAATTTAATGCAGAAAAAAGAAATATAGAAAACACAAATTAAACAGTTATCTCAAGTCTTGAGCAAACACATAGAAACAGAGAAAATGCAATATGGATGCAGCATGTGTTCAAAATAATTGAGAAAATATGATTGCATTCAGATATGGGCTGCAAAGAACGAGCAAAATAAAAACAAATGAAATCCAAAAAGTTCCAATCAAAAAACAGCATTACTTTATTTTTATTTATTTATTTTTTAACCAATTACCAGTTGCCATTTGTTTCACAAATGCAATTTGCAGATTTCTAGCTTACATACAAGCCTTATTTGCATATAAAACATTAGTGACATGTAATCAAGATATATTTTTACAAAAACATAAATATTATGTTAATTATACATAGTTATAATAATTTAGCCTTTCAGCTACATGATGGACACATTTAACACATGTTCATTTAACACATTTTATTTTAATCCAGGACTTCTCTAACAGGATATTCTACAGAAATTAAAATACACCTTTTGTTCTTCAAACCAAAATGTCTTCTGTTGCATATATATGTGACTAACAAGTGTGGTATCTTTTGTGTTTTAACCTCTCCAGGCCAAGGGACTACTATTCAAGGCAGTACAACGAGAGTCATTTCTACGTTCTGCACCAGGACTTCCTCCGATATGTGCGGAACAGGTCAGCCTGCTGTTAACACCCTTTCCACAGTATTTTGATTTCAAATGATTCAGCTATTATAATTTAATTTGTCTAGCATTGCTTATTTTATGAGGAAACCCGGCCAAGAACAAAGAGAATAGTCAGTAAAAAAACAAAACAAAACATGGCACCTTAGAAAGAAAAAAAAAAGAAACATTAAAGGAAAATGGGTTTTTTTATGTTAAAATAATTATGAGTAGTTAGAAAAAGGTTTGAATGATCTCAAAACTGGAGTTGAATTAACTGATCTACTGGTGACTGAACAAACAGTGATCATCATACCTGGAATTTAACTTAAGGCAACTCAAAATGAACTCAACAGACATTAAAAAAAGTATTGTAATGAACTCAGTTAGAATAAGGAGGAAGCGATCTCAGTTTGTTCTTGCAGTTTCTGTATTTTGTTTATCACTCAACCCCAGGAATGTAGCTCTATTATAGGGGTGGGTTTTGATAATCGATTTATCGATTAAAAGCGATTCTGGCTTGGACAACGTGATATACAGTAGATTCATTAAAATCCTGAATCGATTTTTTAATATAAATTTATTTTGCCCGAAATGCCAGAATTTCAGGTTAAACCTCACAAAATTTCAAGAACCACCAAACAGCTAAAACAGTAAATGAGAGCAGGAACACCGATTCTGCACAAAGACGTAAAAACAAAGCGCGGACCCGCCGACGGATCAGAAACAGTGAGATGTCATCTTTCTCACCCGACGGCACGGACACGGTCAGGGCTGAAAGCCGACAGCTCACTGATTCTGATGATTTGGCCGGTCCGTGCTTTGTGTTTAGCGCTAGATTCTGAACCTGTAGGTTTTATCTCTCTCCAAACAAGATTCCCTCTTACTTTTGCTGTTTTGCTTCCACCACGATAAAATCACACTTCATGCACAGCTCTCTCTCTCTCTCTCTCTCTGAGTGAATGGCAGAGTGAATGGAGCTGGGGATGGGAGTGTCGGAATGAGTGGATTTCTTTTTTCGAGTTCCTCTTTTCTATTTTCACTGTCAGGTGTGTTTATTTTTTCGACACACGGCTGTTGGCGTGTTTTGTTTGTTGCCGGCTGGTTTGGTAGCTTTTGCTACCGGCTTGGCTTGGCACAATGCCCGCTGTTGAGGGTGGTGCAGAGTTTGAGAAGCTGACACGCCGTCATGCTGTCAAACTTATACCGACTGTGAATTGTTTGGTGGAGGAAGCTGTTTTGGCTGTAGGAGAGGTGGTGCGCTATGACAGCGTGAAATCTGCCTCCTGTATGAACGGTCCGATTGTTATCTTTCTGAGTTTATGAGTTGGTGGAAAGCGGCGTCATCATTCACGAAACCTTTACGCCCGTTCTCCCTTTGGTTAGCCCTGCTAAAAAGGTTACCATCTCAAATGTGCCTCCTTTTATTAAAAATGAAACTTTAGCCAAGGAGCTGTTACGGTATGGCCAACTAGTTTCGCCCTTAAAGATGGTCGCTTTGGGGTGCAAATCTGTGCTCCTCAAACATGTTGTGTGTCACAGAAGGCAGGTTTTTATGATCCTCAAAGACACCGCTGGCGAGCTGAACCTGTCTTTCAGTTTCAAAATAGAGAATTTCAACTACATCGTGTTTGCTTCATCTGAGAGCATGAAATGTTTTGGTTGTGGTGGAGAAGGGCATTTAATTCGATCCTGTCCGGAGAGGCTAAGAAACACGCAGCCAGCGGGTGATGCCATTGGAGAGCCGGTCCCAGCCAGGGCTCCTGGTAGGTACATGGCGATCGCTCATGTGAAACCCGCTGAGGCTGTGGGCGGCTCCGCTGAGACCGCGGGCAGCTCCGCCGTAGCTGAGGCGGACTCCGCAGCCGAGGTGCCTGTGGAAAAACAGCTTTTTACGAGCAGTAATGGGTCTGATGAAACTGGCATTGTGAAAAGTGTTGATGTTGGAGAAATGGATCTGACTAATGACCAGTCTGCAGGTTTTTCTGACACCAGTCAGACAGCTGACACGACTCTTGAGTCTGTGTGTGATGATCTTTGTGAGGATGACAACATGCTTAATGAGGATTTGCTGAAGTTGTCTCAAAAGAGGAAGCGCTCTGAACCTGCCCACTGTAGTACAAAAACGTCAAAAGCTAAGTGAGGAAACAAAACAGGAGAGAGCAGTATGGAGTCTGAAAGTGATCTGTCCCTAAGCCAGGTCTGTACTCTCCTGCTGTGATCAGGAAATTCTTGCAGAAAACCAAAGGCCTCAGGATGGTGAAAGTGGAGGATTATTTTCCAGACCTTAAGCTTTTTGTTGAGTCGTCTCGGGTCTTGACAAAAAAATCAGGGAATTTTATTGATGATGTGTTGACAGACCAAGAGATTTATCGTTTAAAGAAACTGATTTTGAAAGTGAGATCTCAAGCACTTACTGCTGATGATGACGATGATGTTTAGGAACACACTCTATATGTCCCTGTCTTTTTTCCTCTGTCTCGCTTCTCTCATGTCTGAATTCAAAATAGGCACATTAAATTTGAATTGTGCTAGAGATGAGGTGAAAAGAGCTGCTTTTTTCGAGCTTATGGACTTAAAGAACTTAGATATTATGTTGATTCAAGAAACTCACAGTACTGGTGACAATGAGAGTGACTGGAGGAAGGGCAGTCGGGGAGATGTTTTTTTTTAGTCATAAGTCCAGTTGTAGTGGAGGTGTGGGGATTGTATTCTCTAAGAATTTTTTATCTGTTTCTTGCGAAGCAGAGGAAATAATCAAGGGGTGTTTGCTGAAAGTTAAAGTCAAATATGAAAATGTGACTTTTGTTTTTCTCAATCACACAGGACATCCAAAAAACCCATTCTGTCCACTCTTTTAGTTGGTGGACAGAACTAAAGGAGTGGACAGAATGGGTTTTTTGGATGTCCTGTGTGATACTGTTAAGGTTTCTAGCGATGATGTGTACTTGTTTTTGTGTGGGGATTTCAATTGTACTGACAACCCACCTTTGGATAGGAACCACATCGAACCTCATCCTGCGTCCTCTCGCAGGCTTAGGCAGCTAACTGCAGCTGTGGACCTGTCAGATGTGTGGAGGTTTTTCAATGGACATCGGCGACAGTACACATGGAGTCATTCTAAGGACAATCATTTACCTTTGGCAAAACTGGATCGCATATACTCATTTAAACATCATTTGAGTATTTTTAAGGACTGTCAGATAACCCCTGTTGGTTTCTCTGATCATTGTCTGGTTCATTGTTCTGTTTTCATTAAAAAATGTTCGTGTAAGGAGTGCCTACTGGCATTTCAATACGGCCCTGTTACATGACAAAACTTTTAGGACAGCTTTTGAATTTTTTTGGCTCACTCACCGGAAATCTAAATCTGACTTTGCATGTATCCAGCAGTGGTGGGATTTTGGGAAGTGTCAGATCAAACAATTGTGTCAACAGTTCACTCGTAATGTTACTAGAGACATAACCAGATCTATAAGAAACCTAGAGACTCAGGTAGTAGAACTGCAGAGTTTAGCGGCGTCTACAGGAAACCGGGGGCTTTTAGATTCCCTCAAATCCAAGAAGGCTTTTTTAGCCGGCCTGTTGGGCACGACAGCCAAAGGGGCTTTGGTCAGGTCACGTTTCCTCAGTGTCACGGAGATGGATGCCCCATCTCACTTTTTCTTTGGACTGGAAAAGAAGAATGGGCAAAGAAAAATTGTTCACTCTCTGTATGACGGTGGCTCAATAATCTCGGATCCTTCTGAGATCAGAAATTTTGCTGTCAGCTTTTATGAGGACCTTTTTAAGAGTGATTTATCAGAAAATACTAGTTTGTGCAATAGATTATTCAAGGGACTCCCTCAGGTGGCGGCTGAAACCAATCGAAAACTGGAGGTTCAGCCAACTTTGCATGAACATGCTTCATGCTGCTCTGATGAGTTTTCAGAATGGTAGAACTCCTGGCATGGATGGTTTTCCTGTTGAGTTCTACAAAGCCTTTTGGTCTGTGATGGGTGAGGATTTGCTGGAGGTTGTCACGGTAGTCTGCAGAAAGGCTTGCTGCCTCTGAGCTGTAGAAGGGCGGTCATCACTCTGCTGCCAAAGAAAGGAGATCTACGCAGTTTGAAGAACTGGAGACCAGTATCGTTGCTCTGTACAAACTATAAGCTTTTCTCCAAAGTCCTGGCCACCAGTCTTCGAGACGTAATGGCTTCTGTTGTTCATGGGGACCAAACGTATTGCGTGCCCGGCAGGCTGATAAGTGATAATGTCACTTTGATTAGGGATGTTTTGGACCTCTCTAGCTCTTTCGGTATAGATGTTGGTCTCATTTCTCTAGACCAAGAAAAAGCTTTTGACCAGGTTGAACACCATTATTTGTGGCACACTTTAACTGCTTTTGGCTACAGCTCAGGTTTTGTAGCCATGATTCAGGTTCTGTACCGTGACATTACGAGTGTACTGAAAATAAATGGGGTCTTGAGTGGTCCTTTCAGTGTTCTAAGGGGGTGAGGCAGGGCTGTTCTTTGTCAGGGATGCTGCAAAAAAGTGTCCAAAAAAGTGTCCAATGACACATTTTTGCAGAAGAATTGGGAAAATGTGGTGGATAGAGTCAACGGTCGGCTTTCAAAATGGAGATGGCTTTTACCTAACATGTCATACAGAGGTCGGGTTCTTGTTATCAATAATCTGGTTTCTTCTGCTTTGTGGCACCGGTTGACCTGTGTTGATCCCCCAGTTACCCTCTTGTCTAACATTCAAAGAATCCTGGTGGACTTTTTTTGGGATAAATTGCACTGGATTCCTCAAAGTGTCCTTTTTCTCCCTAGAGAGGAAGGGGGACAAGGTCTGGTCCATTTGGCCAGCAGAGGAGCTGCTTTTCGCTTTCAGTTTATTCAGAGGCTGCTTACAGGACCCCAGGATCTAGTATGGAGGAGTGTATCGTGCTGTATTCTTCAGCAGCTTGGTAATGTGGGTTTGGATTTATCTCTGTTTCTGATGGACGCAAGCAAACTGAACTCTTCACTTCTTCCACCTTTTTACAAGTGTTTTTTCTGTATGGGCTCTGCGGAGGAAAGAGAGGCGGCAGCAGGCTGATTCTCTGTACTGGTTGCTGGGGGAACCTGTACTGTTTGGCAGCTTGCTGGATGGCCCTGTCTGGGGGAGGACTACTTTATCCAGAGAGCTCCACGCTGCACAAGTCTGTTCTCTGAAGAGGGTGGTGGACCTGGCTGGACCTCAGCTAGATGCTCTGGAGGGACTCGCTGCACAGCTTGGGATACGGTCTACTCGAGTTGTTGGTCAGCTTTTGGATCACTGGAAACGCAAGTTAGGTGGAGTTGAGTATTCACTTTTGGGAAGTTATTGTGATGGCAGTCTGTTTCCGAATCATTTAGATCCTTATCCTTCCATCAGACTGTTTCCTGGTTTTAAGAACTGCTTTGGTCCTTTACTGGATAATGTGAATGTTGCGGGGGTGTCCCTGGAAGGGGCCTCTGGAAAAACTTTGTATAGGCTGCTGGTAAAAACTCTCAATCAAGGCAAGCTGAATGGACGCAATGACACAGTGTGGAGGACCCATCTCTCCTTGGCACCTGACATCAAGCCAGCAATGAGGTCCCTTTATAAGCCTCCCCTCACGAAAAAACATGCAGACTTGCAGTGGAAAATTCTTCATGGCATTGTTGCTGTAAACTCTTTTGTTTCTGTTATTAACGCTGCTCTGGAAGACAAATGTCCATTCTGTGAGCAGAGGGAGACCCTGTTTCATTGTTTTTCTGAATGTGTTCACCTCTCGGCTCTGTTTGTGCTTCTAAAAGCCGTCTTAAGTAGATGTGGGGAAGGTTTTACACTGACTATTTTCATTTGTGGTTTTAAATTTACTCGTCTTTGGAAGAACAAATGCCAGCTGCTTAATTTTTTATTAGGACAGGTGTTATGTTCCCCTAAAAGGGTCCAGGTGATGAGGGGGAAGTAACAAAATGTGTCTGGGTCAGAAAAAGGAGACAAGGAGGCAAAAGGGTTAAATCAAAGTTTCTATTATTACTAACTAAAAGAGATGGACAAGCCACTATCACCATTTAAAGAAACAAACAAAACTCAAGCGTTGGTCAATAAAGTACAAACGTAAGTCAAAAAGAGAGAGCAGCTCACTAACTGCAAATCCACCAAACGCACAGCTTGCTAGCTGCAACCACACAAACACACGGTTCACTAGCTGCAACCACACTAATGGCACTCTGGCCCAGAGCTCACCTTTCCCTGGGCTTAAATACTTTTAATTACTGACGAGAGTCAGCCGCACAAAAGAAAAAAGGTGGCAGCTAAGGCAGGAGAGATGGTCAGACACGCCCACACAGACAACTTCAGGAGACGGCCCTGCTAGGGCCGTAACAACAGGCAAAGATGGCAGTGTATATGAGCAGGAAGAGAAAGGTTCAAAAGGGCTGAATGTTGAGGTAGTCCCTGTGTTTGTCAACATGGTGAAGTCTAGGCTGTTGCTAGAATTTAATTTCTATAAGGCAGCCTCAGACCTACATACTTTTTCTCAGGTCTGGGGTTACAGGGGGGCAATCTGTAGTGTGGTGGAGGGGCACCTGGTTTTTGGGCAGGTGTTGATGTAACTTTTTATTGATTTTGTGTTACACTTCAATGTAACGGGTGTGGTAATATGTCGATTATTTCATGAGAAATAAACGTACTTTTTAAAAATCAAAATCTCTGTCTCAGTGTACTTCAAGAATAGTTTCCCGTCTAAAAATCTCTGTTTTCTGCATTATTCACTTGCTTATTACCAGTGTTGGGTAAGTTACTTTAAATGAGTAACTTAGTTACATTACTAGTTACTTCTATCAAAAGTAACTCAGTTACTTCAAGTTACTGGTTACTTTCAGAGTAACTAGTTACTAGGGAAAGTAACTTTGCTTTTACTCAGAATTCTCTTGTTAATGTGTTGCTTCCGTAACTGGATACCCAGCAAGATTGCCAGTCTTCTAGCTTGCTTACTTGCCACAAGTGCACTGTGCCACCTACCAATAGAAAGGAAAAAATAATGTGCACATTTCCACGAGAGAAATCCCACGCCTGGACCGTCGTTGACCGCTGCATGATTCTAGCCTGCTTTTTACATCCAACACAAAAACTGCAGTCGTGGTGCTTTCGATTGTACTCAGAACTCGGAAATTCTGCCTTCTGAATTGGAAGATGCAGGTAACACCAGACTGCAGATGAGCTGCATACAGAGCTGGACTGGGACAAAAAAATCGTCCCGGGCATTTTGATTAGAGACCGGCCCACCATTATAGGAAAAATCATAAAGCCTTTGAATGAAAACAAAAAACACTGTTGTGACAGTGATGTACACTGTTCTGATGGTATATATGTATCAATCTATCAATCGTTTGTTGTAAGACTCAGATAATTATTTTTTTTTAAAGCGAGACATTTTAAATGAGAATAATAAAGAAAAGTATTTCCTTGTCCCCCCCTTTCCCTGTTAATGCCCTACATGGACCCCTGGCAACACTTTGCTAGACCCGCCCCTGCACAGTTACCAGCTGTCAGCTACATAGAAAAGGATCCTGGTGTTATTTGTCTCTCAGAAACAGTTCATAACTTCCCTTCAACTCATTCATGTCACCTAAAAGGTAAACCTGTTTCTCCATCACCTGTTCAGCTCTGATGATTCAGTAAGGACATCTCCTGGTTTCATCTTCATGTTTCCCTCTCACCAGATAACCAAACCGATATCATGACCAGCAGCTTTTACAGCTGTGGCTCCAGCAAACATCAGCTGATACTAGAAATTAACATTAAATAAATTCTAACAACAGCTGATCAAGCTTAAACGTGCTGCTGTTGTTTAGTGCGACATCCGCTGGTTTCCTCTTTCTGGCGCAAAGTGGGCGATAAATAAACAAGAGAGAAAAGCTGATCAGCTGATCACTGATCAGTTTCATGATTGAAGTAGCAACAGGAGAGGGAGGGGAGAGAATGAGAGAAGAAGAGGCAGCTGTGCAGCTTCAGCTTTGTGTCTTTTTCATTGTAGCTGAAGTCCGGGACAAACTGCTCCTTTTCACCTCAATACGAAACGCGTAATATTTTCTCTGAATTCGAGACGATTCTGAGACGGTTGGCAACTCTAATAATTAACCGTATGAACAAAATAAAGTTCAACATCAGTAACATAGCACCCACCCAGCTGTATAGAAACTCCGTCATGCTAGCTAGTACGCAGTACGAAAAAGTCAGCATAACGAAAATAAACTCCACCTAAACTTGGTTTATATCTGACTCCGATAGACTGCAGGTCATAACTTCTTACCTGAAGTTCAGTTCACCTGACACTCGGACCGGCGGCTGCTTTGGGTCTCTCCTCTTGCCTCCCTTTTCCTTCATCCACCTGCTCGCCTCCACCACTTGCCAATGTTATTGAATCTGTGGAAGCTCCGCAATGCCACCACACGAAGTAACGAATAACGAGCCTATCTAAATCCCAGTAACGAGTAACGCGTTCCTGGTTTTGGCATAATAACTAGTTACCGTGCTCGTTACCACAATAATAACGTAGTTACTGTAACGCGTTACTTAATAACGCATTAGTCCCAACACTGCTTATTACGCACAAGTCTACCTTTGTTTACAGCGCTGTCCGCCGCTGTTTTTTTCCTTTTACTAACTTCCAAAAAGAAAACCTCATTTCTGCCGTTCAATAGGCTGAACAAATTTTAACTTTTTTAAAATTATGCAAAATTACAAAACACTTAGCTGTGTCTCTAATAACACCTCTGTAACTTTGCTCTGCTTCACTTCAGCAGCATCAGGTAATGTTTATATGTTGATTAATGGTTTTCTTTCCTTTTTGATCTACTGCAGAATATTTTTATAAAATCCGAGGCCTGGAAAATCGCCTTCATGTTTTTCTGTGTTTTATCCTCAGCTACTTTGACACAAAGGCATCTGAAGGCATCTGCTGTGATGCTTACACCTTTGATAAAGTCTCGCAAGTGTCAGCTTTGTTTTTCTAGATATAAAAATATGGAAATGTACTAATGCATGATCTGAATTATAATATTTTTGACTGTCCAAGGCAAAATTTCCCAGATTCAAATCAAATCGAATTGAATCGAATCGTGGATTGAATCGATTCGGGACCTTGTGAATCGGAATCGAATCGATTCTAGAAATCAGTGACGATACCCAGCCCTACTTTATTAGCATGAAACACATCCATTCAGAAACAGTAACCAAAAGTCATTAACTACCACAGCATTGTCAGTCATTGCGGCCCATTGCTAGCTACATCCAATACTGTGATACAGCTGTACTTCACATCATCAATGAACAACAGGAATAAGAAACAAACACAAGATCACTGAAAAAACTTATAAAACTGTGACTCAGACATGAATGTCAGCATGAACAGTCTGATGAGTTCTTGGACTAGTAGCACATCATCTTGGACTAACACAATATTGTAGCGGGCCAGGGCTGTTCGGGGATTTGTTATTGACATTTATGTTCTGTTGTCATGTTGCCATGGTTACAGGTGACGCTCTCTCTGCGACTGTGTGTTTCCGGGTGAGAGAGCGCCATTTTGTGTTGTTGTTGTGGTTGCGCTAGAGCTGCGCCGAGCGGTGGTGGTAGCGTTGTGTGCTCGCCTGTCGAAGGCTAATAAACGGCTGTGCTCCCTGGCTAGCTCGCGGGAAGCAAGACCAAATGAAACCTCTGTCTCCTCCTTGTCTGAGCTCGCCACAATATGTTATACAGTACTTTTTCAAAGTCTTGAGTCAACCCTCATTTACTTATATTTTTCTGTTAAATTTGAAAATATTTTATTATTATATTAAAACGTGTGCAAACATACATAGAACTACAGTGTATTAGACATAAATACAGTCTACAATTCTAACCATGTTGAAAATCAATACTTGCTATGATCTTTATTTTTCAACATGGTCTTAACTCTCTTGGGCAAACTTTCTTGTAATTTCTTTAAGTGCTCTTCAAGTGTAGTGCTCCAGGCTTCTTGAAGTATATCCAATTTTCTTTTTTCATTGTCACGATAATCCCACATTGCTTCAATAATGTTGAGAATTGGGCTCTGGGTAGGCCAATCCATGATTTTCTATGAAGGTGTTCTTTTACACTGTGTTTGGAATCAAAATAGGATTTTTCTATCACTAAAAACTTACAATGTGTCTGTGTTTTGACGGTTTATAATTTTTCAATCAGAAAAATTGTTTTTCACTGAAATGGTGCTTTTTTTTTTTTTTTTTTTTTTTTTTTTTTTTTTTAGCAAAACAGGTATACAGCCATGGATCAACAATATTAAAAAAATATAATTTAGGCAGACATGATAATGATGACTTCAACTGTAACAAAACACCCCAGAGAATGAATACTCAGGACATGTACAACTTTAATAAAACAAGTTTAATTGAATTTCCAATTTTGAGGTTGCCTATTGTGCTGTCATAGCAATGTGGCTCATTTTTTTTAATGTGTGTATGCTTATTTGATGCTTCTTCATTCCCCACAGGTTCTTACTGTCACCTAATGTGAATAAAACATTCCAGCCTTTAGTCAGACCAACCAATGGGGCATTCACTCTCTTATTGGCCCTGCAGACCTGTGACTCAGTGAGTTAAAATTACTTGAATTTCTTGACCTCAATTAACTTTAGAATGAGTAAGTCAACTTAAATCTCTCAGAAATAAGAAGAAGAGTCAAAGACATCTTTCATGAAAAAGTATAGTTCTACTCTGCAAGTTGAACCAAAGGTTTGAACCATAGTGATTAATGTAGTGTCACCCAACGCATGTGAAGTCCTTCATAAAACATGAAGATGAGCGTTTTCACTGTTCTAGGTGTGACCAGAGCGGGATGGATCTGACTGCTAAACTGCACACTTACTTATTGTACATTATTGTTATTATTAATATTATTATTATTATTATTATTGCACCTTGTTCTAAATATTAATATTATTATTGTTATTATATTGTTATATTGTTATAAAGCCTCTCTAACTTTGTCTTCAACCGGAGCTGTCCCTCTGATGTACTCATTGCTTGTTCACTGAATGCAATTCAGTACCTTCAGTGAAATGCTAATACAATAACGCTGCTGAACCATAATTTCAGCTTAATGCCTTGGAGTTGTAATTCCTGTTATATTTAGTAGTCCGCTGCTTATTTTTTGAGAGCGTTATTCTATTATTAGAATCTGTTATTTCACATTTATATGTGAGTTTTTTCTTCTCAAACATGCCTAAGAATTTCTTTTAATGGATTACATTAAGTTTGACAAGATACTCAATAAGGTATTTTTACCTTTAAAGACAGCCTTGCTCTTAAAAAAACCCCCACACACCTGTTCTACCCTTTTTGTCTCTTTCTCGTAGGTGGATGCATATGGACTTTCGACTGATGACTACATAAAATACCCTAGCTACTATGTTGAGAAACACATGAGCAAAGTCATGTTCTACCGTAACCATGATTATATTCTGGAGGAGAATACATGGAAAGACCTTCATACCAGGGAAATAATGAGGCTGTATCAAAGAACTGAGTCAAAGAAAGAGAAGGAAAAGCAACACTGACATGATCTTAACAACAGTAGTTATATAGAGAGATTTTTGTTTGCTAGACTTAAAAATGCCTAAATGCACTAATAGCTCACTAAACACGCAAACTAAACCATCCAGAGCAAAGCTGATTTGATTCATATTACTCATCTCGGGAAGTTACTATTATCTTAAAGTCCATCTCTGTGGGAAAATTTCCGCAAAATAAAATCAACATTTGCCATAGTGGCAAACACTACACATGGTTTTACTCATAATGATATCTGTGGGTTTTTTTCTCTCCAAGTCCATTTGTGGCATTATCGAAAGCAAAAGACGACTGAGCAGTCATAGCACACTAAACAGGCAAACTAAACTATTCGGAGCAAAGCTGATTTGCCCCTGACAATCACATTAACTCTGTTGGTATGGTGTTCTTTTTATGAAATGCTGTGTTATACGTGTTTTATGATGTAATGGGACTCAAAACTTCTTAAAAGTTCTGATTTTCTCTCGTCAGTCCACAGAATGTTTTTATAAAAGTCTTGTGAATTATCAAGATGTTTATTGGGAAATATAAGATGAATTTTTGTGTTCTTTTTGGTCAGCAGTGGTTTTCTTGATTCAGTAGGCAATAATCAGGCCTCAGTGTGGTTTGTGATTTTAAACTCAGGTTTAAAAAAAAATGTGGTTAATCACAGTTAATTCACAAGTTAGCAATCAGGGGCAGTTCCTTTTTCACTTTTCACCACGTAGTTTTGGATATTTTTATTTTCCTTTAATAAATGTAAATTAACAACTATTAGATTTCCTAGGACTATCTATGCCTGACCTTACATTTTAATGATCTGTAGTAAGGGTAACAAATCTGCAAAAAACTGTAAAAAGGAAAAAAACATGGAATGCAATGACAGTAAAATGAATCTATTTATTTTACTTTTTAAGTCGTCATAAATGTTTTCCAAACAAAATGTTTACTTTCAACTTCAGAAAAAATATAAATGTTATAAAGTAATGAAATATATTTAATTGCATGTGTGCTTATTTGAATACTTCATGTTATTTGGGGTTTTTTTGGACCTAAATTCCTTGACTACATCAGTGACTACTCAAATGGTCTGTAACAAATGTAAACATTGTGCAATATCTGCATGTAACATTATGTATAAAACTACAATATGAAAGAAATAAAGCTGACCTTTGTGTGATGCTTTAGTGTTGTGTTTTATCATTGCATGTTGAAGGAAGGGTGTTTAGAACAGGTGGGCAGATACATTGTTTGTACGCCCCTTGTAGTTGTACTTGTAGCTGTCCTCTATGTCTGCAATGTTACCTTCTGGTAGTTTGATCCCCTCAATTCTGACTACCTTCCCACTCTTTGTTATCATCCGACTACACTTCTCCAGTCCGAATGACATTCCGATGTCATTGTGGTATATCCTGGTGATGTGGATCAGTGAATCCATGTCTCGTTCACTCTTGGCATACAGCTTGATGTCATCCAGGTATAGGAGCTGGCTGACAACTGCTCCATTCCATAGTCATTATCCATAGCCAGTCTTATTAATGATCTCACTGAGGGGAAGTCAGGCTTGTGCTGAACAGCAGTGGGGACAGAGCATCTTCTTGGTAGATCACGCACTTTCAATTCAATTGAATTCAATTGTTTAGTGAATGATTAGTGAATTCATTCATGAGGGGGAAATTACAGTGTGAACATGTGGCGGCTCTGTTAGATGGATAACATACTAAGTTCAGTGCATTGATGTGACATTGTCCTGAAGGATTTAGTTATTCTCGATGGTTGAAGAAATTGCACTAATTAATTCATTTTTTACGGTGGCCCCTTGAGAAAAAGCACTTACAAACTCCAAAACACGTACAAACTCCAAAACACATACAAACTCCAAAACAGATAGACAGGAATGAACATTTTAACACTTTTCTCTCTTATTTAATTACTTTTAAAGTTCAAACCCTCGTAGAAGTCCAATATTATAAAATGAAACCTAAGGCACTCGCGGTTGCCTTTGACGGTGCAAAATGTTTCATTGATTTTGTTATGTCTGTTGGGGAAAAAACTTTCCAAACATACAGTGCAGCACTTCAGAGTCACACTGCTAGCGATCAAAGATTTATGTAAATTTGACAAGGCGAACACGTTCTGTACTGTATGGGAGACGTTGGCTCTAGACCATTGTCAATCAATCAGAACAGAGTGTAAAAAAACAAACAAAACCCCAAACCAAAAAAGTGGATGCAAAATTGCCCCTCCCCCCCCTAACATTGAGACTTTGAGATCAAAAGCAAAATCGAATGCCGCTTAGTGGACATTTCTTTACTCCCAAGAAAATCAATCTGCTACACTGTTTACTTTAAACCACTTCAAATTTAAATAGTAAATTCTATATTGTACCTTGTCTTGATCCCCTAAGACTTAAGCATATATTTAGTTCTTACCTCTTTTATTTCTATTTTTTAGCTTTTTTGCTGTGATGTACCTGCAGCGTTGTCCTCTCGTCTTTCTGTATGCTGCACTGCATACAGGAGAGATCAAAATACATTTTACTTGATTTGACTTGAAAATCAGCTGTATTCCGTTTGGGTCCCTCTAGTGTCAGGGTCATCAACCTTTAACACCCAAAGAGCCATTTGGACACAGTTTCCATGGAAAAGAAAACACTGGGAGCCGCAAATACTTTTTCACATACAAAATGAAGATAACACTGTTATTTTTTTATTTTTATTTTTTACCTTTATGCTTTGTATAAACAACTAAATGATGTTGCTTATGAAATGGAGTGGTACAGAGAAAATTAAATTTTATTTATGTAATGAACACATTTTGAACTCTTAAAAAATATAACAAAAAGGAGATACACCCAGGTGAAGGTCTCTTTTAAATGAAGCTGAAGCGTAACTTAAATGATTAATATAGCAAACAAAAACTGTAGTGAGCCGTCATCCTCATATCACCTTTAGAATTTCACAGCCTGTAGCAGAGTCTTGCCATGATTTTTAAAAAATATTTGGAAAAAAGCACTATGCTGCTAAAAAAATGAAAGATAAATATTTGCAAACTATTTGGATAAATATTTATTTTACGTGTTTCATGTGTGTGGCGAGGCGTGGTCTGCAGTGCCGCTGCAGGGGAAGCGGACGCACCTGAGCGTCATATGCAATCACGCCTCGCTGGCTTAAAGTCTATGCTCTCTCGGCTGTTGTGTTGGTGTGTGTCGGACTGTGAGTTGAAAAGCTACAGCCGGCTGTGTGGGTACAGCAACCATGTGTGAATAGTGGTCAATAAAGAAATGCTACAAAGCGTGTTCATACAAACATCATCGGGTCTGCCATGGCACAATGGGACTTCTGCTCTTGAACACAGCGTCTGCAAATCGGGGCTGTACGAAGTCACTTCATCTTTATGCAAGACTGTAAGCTGTCATCTGTGAGGCACGAGCATTGTTTGTTTTTACCATAGTTCATGGTGGAAAATAGCTGCTCTAGTGCGTTTTGCTTCCTGTAGTCGTATGAATGACAAATTACACTCGTGTTTTATTCCCTCTCGTGGTATGAATGGCAAACTACACTCATTGGCAGTAGCATAGGCAGCACTTAAAATTTCTTCTGAAATTTTCGCTCTCTAGTTTTAAACTTAATCTGGAATTCATTGCAAACTGTTTGTGTGGGATATGAATGACAAGATTTTGTTTTTCAACAAGAGTTAGTAAAAAAACATCTCCAGTGTGATAAAATTTTCATTCCAAACATCTGCAGCTTGGCAGTCTATACAGCACTATAATGTGCAGACCTATTTCTTTTTAAAACCATACATTTTTCCACGGGTCTCAACTTCATCAGACATCACCTAGAAACAGAGCTGGATGAGGCCAGCACAAACAGCAAAGATAACTTCTCTGTATCCATGGGGTCAGAAAAGCCAGAAGTAGGGGAGCTGGAGAGGTACCTTTCATGTTCGTTCACTGGAGGTGTGGATCTATTACATAGCTTTCCTCACATCCAGAAGCTGTCAACCAAAATCTATATAGCTCTTCCTGCATCTGTAGCTTGTGAAGGAGTAAGGCAGGACTCCTTTTCCCTGCTAAACATTTACATCTGCAAAGCAAGAACCTTGAGAGCAAACTGCTGCTGAAGCTTCACAAATCTTGTCAAACACAAACAAAGATAAATCATGACACAGAATATAATGATGACTTTATGATGTGGAGAACTGGAAAGAAGGAGAGGGACAGGTGCTGCTAGGACAAGACAAACATTGTTCACGGAGTACTTTGGTGCAGCAGGCAGGCACTATCCAGCTACAGTGGGAGAAAATGTGGAGCTACTGGCGACATGTAGCACTGCTGCTGAAATTTGGAAAGTGACTTACTTCTGGACTTAGGTTTTAGTTTCTATGTGTAAATGATGGGAATTCACCACATCCTTAAAACTACAGAATTCCATGTGTTCAAATTGTAGAGCATTTAACATATAGGTACTTTCAGATTTTTTTCTTTCTTGTATTATAATTATTCAATACTAAAGAACAGGAAATCTGTTGTCTGACAAGATGTCTGGCAATGGCTTATGGTTTTGGTTTTTATGGAACATAACTCGGTGATTACCACACGAACAGGACTGCCTTTCATTTGTTACTGTTTAGGCTCGAAGTGGTTTGATGTTTGAAGGCATGCAGTGACATGAAAAAAATAACTCGCCTTAAATGCTTTAAACTGAAAGTAACAAGACTATTTTCAAAATGCAAGGATTAGAGATATTAATTTACCAACAAAAAGTAGGACTGAAAAACCTTCCAATATGATTAAATTAAAACAATGCTGAAAAGTAGAGATGCTATGAAACACTGTAACTCCGTGTTTTTGAAAAGAGCAGTATAAATCAAATTATTATTATTGCAAATGCTTAATTGCAATTCGCGGAAATGTACTCACAGAGATGATAATGACTTCCCGAAGTGAGTCATAATAGCTTTGCCCTGGAATGTTTGGTTTGCGTGTTTGGTGAGCTATTACTGCTTGGTCGTCTTTTGCTTTTGAAACTATGACAAAAGAACTTCGTAATTTAAAAAAACAAAACACCCCCCCCCCCCCCCCCCCCCCCCAATACAATAAAGAGCTAACATCAGGAATAAAACTGAGCAGTGGGAGAAAATGTGGAGCTACTGGCAACATGTAGCACTGTTGCTGAAATTTGGAAAGTGACTTACTTCTGGACTTAGGTTTTAGTTTCTATGTGTAAATGATGGGAATTCACCACATCCTTAAAACTACAGAATTCCATGTGTTCAAATTGTAGAGCATTTAACATATAGGTACTTTCAGATTTTTTTCTTTCTTGTATTATAATTATTCAATACTAAAGAACAGGAAATCTGTTGTCTGACAAGATGTCTGGCAATGGCTTATGGTTTTGGTTTTTATGGAACATAACTCGGTGATTACCACACGAACAGGACTGCCTTTCATTTGTTACTGTTTAGGCTCGAAGTGGTTTGATGTTTGAAGGCATGCAGTGACATGAAAAAAATAACTCGCCTTAAATGCTTTAAACTGAAAGTAACAAGACTATTTTCAAAATGCAAGGATTAGAGATATTAATTTACCAACAAAAAGTAGGACTGAAAAACCTTCCAATATGACTAAATTAAAACAATGCTGAAAAGTAGAGATGCTATGAAACACTGTAACTCCGTGTTTTTGAAAAGAGCAGTATAAATCAAATTATTATTATTGCAAATACTTAATTGCAATTCGCGGAAATGTACTCACAGAGATGATAATGACTTCCCGAAGTGAGTCATAATAGCTTTGCCCTGGAATGTTTGGTTTGCGTGTTTGGTGAGCTATTACTGCTTGGTCGTCTTTTGCTTTTGAAACTATGACAAAAGAACTTCGTAATTTAAAAAAACAAAACACCCCCCCCCCCCCCCAATACAATAAAGAGCTAACATCAGGAATAAAACTGAGCAGTGGGAGAAAATGTGGAGCTACTGGCAACATGTAGCACTGTTGCTGAAATTTGGAAAGTGACTTACTTCTGGACTTAGGTTTTAGTTTCTATGTGTAAATGATGGGAATTCACCACATCCTTAAAACTACAGAATTCCATGTGTTCAAATTGTAGAGCATTTAACATATAGGTACTTTCAGATTTTTTTCTTTCTTGTATTATAATTATTCAATACTAAAGAACAGGAAATCTGTTGTCTGACAAGATGTCTGGCAATGGCTTATGGTTTTGGTTTTTATGGAACATAACTCGGTGATTACCACACGAACAGGACTGCCTTTCATTTGTTACTGTTTAGGCTCGAAGTGGTTTGATGTTTGAAGGCATGCAGTGACATGAAAAAAATAACTCGCCTTAAATGCTTTAAACTGAAAGTAACAAGACTATTTTGGAAGAATTGGATGCATCCTTCGGAAACCACATTTGAAGGCCGATTACGTAATAGCCAGGGCTGTCCCAATTCAAAGGGTGCTCCAAATGTGGCTGACAAATGCATCCTTCATTTTCCCATATTTGAAGGATGGGTCGGGTGGATCCTTCGTGGCCCAACCAATCCCAGAATTCATAGCGCAGCCCAGCCAATTTCAGTGTCCAACAATGGCAGCAACTACTTAGTTGTAATATTTCTCTTGTTACTCTTCTCAATACTTTAGTAATTAAATTATTATGTATAATATTTTTATAGTAATATAAAAATACTTGTCAAACGTGAATGTAATGGCGGAGGAGCGCGGCTGAAGAGTTTGAAATACAGTGGTCCCTGGTTTATCGCTGTAGTTACGTTCTAAAAATAACCCGCGATAGTTGAAATCTGCAAAGTAGCCAATTTAAAATTATTATTAATAATGGATTATAGGTGTTTTAAGGCTGTAAAACCCCTCACTATACACTTTATACACTTTTCTCAGACAGGCATGAACATTTCACACTTTTCTCTCTTGTTTAAACACTCTCACAGTTCAAGCCTTCGTAGAAACATAAATCCAGTATTATAGAATGAAACCAAAGGCACCCGTAGTTGCCTTTGATGGTGTAAAATGTTTAATTGACATTGTTGTATTTCTTGGGGAGAAAACTTACAAACATAGAGTCAGTGTTGGGGAGTAACGGAATACATGTACCACCGTTACGTATTTAAAATACAAAATATGAGTAACTGTATTCCGTTACAGTTACCGTTTAAAAGGGTGGTATTTAGAATACAGTTACTTTGTTGAAATAAATGGATTACACGGCGGTACTTTCCTGTTTCATATTGTCGCGGGTCAGGACTGTTTGTGTTTTGTTTGACAGCTATGTTCTGTTGTTCCAGGCGGCAGCGTTACGGTTGCCATGGTTACAGGGTGACGCTCTCTCTCTGCGTGTTTCCTGGGTGAGAGAGCGCCTTTTTGTTGTTGTTGTTGTGCTAAGCTAATAGGCAGAATGCTACAGGTATAGCCCTAAAGAATGTAGAATGTAGTCCGTGCTGCAGTGAGAATGGATGTTATGTGTCTGTGAGCGCGAGGAGGGAGAAAAAGGCGAGTGGAAAAGTATGCTGTCATTGAGCAAAAACGGGAGCTGGAAGCATGTAAATATAATAATAACCACTGCAGCCAAGAAGAGTGCCTGACGAGCCCAGTTGTAAGTAAGCTATTAAGACTCGACTGTTATGGGCTCAAAATGTGGTGTTTTCCTCCGAAACAATAAGTTCCATTGGAACAGCCTTTCAATGCCTCTCTTTGTCTCTCGCAAGCAAAGTTGACCCAGACAACAAAGTAAAGCTATTTTTCGGCTACGGGCCGACACGGAACCCGCCGTATTAGCCAGAGGTCCCTTTACTACGGTTCGGAGCCGTGGACCTTCAGTAACAGTAATAAATCACAGCAATAGTACATTCACGTAGTTATAAAAAGCATGATAATATATTAAGTAATCCAAAGTATTCAGAATATGTTACTCTCATTGAGTAACGTAATGTAATACGTTACAGAATACATTTTGGGGCATGTATTCTGTAATCTGTAATGGAATACATTTTAAAAGTAACCTTCCCAACACTGCATACAGTACAGCACTCCAGATACACTGCTAGCGATCAAAGATTTATGTAAATTTGACAAGCTGAACACATTCTGTACTGTACAGGAGACTGTACAGAGAGACTGATTTACAATCGGCCGTGGTTCAGGGGGTTAGGAAGCTCATCTTGTAACCGGAAGGTAGCCGGTTTGATCCCCAGCTCTGTCTGTCCTGGTCATTGTGTTCTTGGGCAAGACACTTCACCCTACTGCCTACTGGTGTTGGCCAGGGGGGGTGATGTCGCTTCTGTCAGTCTGTCCCAGGCTACAACTGTGGTTTGCCTCCACCAGTGTGTGAATGTGAGAGTGAATGAATAGTGGAATTGTAAAGCACTTTATAAATGCAATCCATCATTATTATCATTATTATAATCGTCTACAGCCGATCATGATGCAGAACACAATGCGCTGATTTTAAAAAAAAAAAGGCACGTAAATTGCACAAAAAAAATCAGCGAAACAGCGAGGCCACGAAAGGTGACCCGCGTTATAGCAAATGATCACTGTAGTATTTTGAGGCTGAGAACAAACAAACACTGTTCCAGATGAGTTCAGTCAAAACAATGATTTTATTGAACACATGCGTGGGGAGATGTATACAGTGGCATCATCAGCATAGATCTCTGCTAGAAAACACACTTCAAATTGGTTTTGTATGTCAGGGTTCCGCCCCTTCTTGTGTCAGCAGATAACATAACATGCATTAGTTACAGTTAGTGACAGTTAGACAAGTTTCCGTTATCAGCAACATTTTTTGCCATACATGGCTGTTTCAACCATCTTGCCCTCCAGATGTTTCCTGTTGATTTGCTCTCTTCATGCTTATCTTTAGCATATCCTGTACCAACTGTTGCTATGCAGGCACAAATGCAGTTACAATCAAAATGTATCTCTCACCTCTGACCTAGAATTTCATCTACTGTTATTTGTGTCTGTAAGCATGTTTGCATTGACCTTTCTGCACTCTCAGTCACTTTACACAATATTTCAGCCTGGACTGTCACGCCAGGCGAAGCTTATGACCTTAAAAGGACTGAGTGCCAACTCTCATGAGCACATTTGCAATGTGTGTATGAAAATGACTACAGCTACTTATTTAATAAACGTCTTAATAAACTGCAGCTAATAAAAACCATGCTAATAATGATGCATTCTCCACATTTCCCCTCTGTACCTTTTGAAAAAAAATTTCACTATACTGCTCATTGTGTCATTCCTCTGTCCAATCGGCCGCCTCCAACTCTACCAACGGCACCATGGGTCCTGAGCCCACAGCCCTCGTTATAACCTTCTCCAGCAGTTCTCTGGCGCAAGGAATGGCACATAAGCCGCACATGACCAGGATCCCTATAAAACTAGTAATAGAAAGCATGACAGACATAAAAAAAAACCCCTTCCATTGCCCAAACACAGAGGTCATCCAGCGGGTTGTCAATTCCGGAATGTTCGTGCATAGTTTTGGATAAAGTTTTCAGCCTGTCAAGAGCTGGAGTTACGGAGCCATCTGGAGCGGTGCTGTTGGGAATAAAGGTACAACACATGTCTCCAAACATGGCACACACGCCCCCTTTCTCAGCCAACAACATGTCCAGGGCCATTCGATTTTGCACTGACATCAATGAGGTCGGCCCCAACTGCTCTGCGAGCCCCTCCATGGCGTCTCGAGTTAGGTTTGAGAGTCTCAGCACATTGTAATGAACATAATTTATATGGTCAACGTTTTTTCAAACCCGGCAGCTATTTGATCAACTAGTTTATACTCATTCGGAACTCCCCCTGGCACTCCTATTGAGTCGACCCAGGTTGGTGAGTCCGTTCTAGGGTCATAAGCATGTGTCCCCTTTGTCCCCCCCCTTTGCCAAATATGTCTCCTACGACTTGCTGCCAGTGTGCATGTGTTGTGTTTTTTTGTGTTTCACTTTGTTCCCAATTAGCATGAGTGGAGCTCCTAATCGCACCATTGCGGACGTCCCCACGCTCCCCATAGGAACACGCACCAGAAGGGTGTAATGTCCACAACAGTAATACAACCCGCTTCGATGTGCCAGTTGTGTGTTTGTGTCACTTACATTGTTTGTGGTTCTCCCTGTGAGTGTGACAGTGCACCAACTTGAGTCAATTTCTCCCAGGGTGTACTTAACTGTGTCTGTTGAGAATTTAAAACATGTATTGTTATTGGGCTTTAGTATGAATGGTCCTACTTGTGTACACTTATGAATTGGTGGAAATAAGCTAGACAATACAGTACAATTGCCAGTGCTCACAGCTTCTCTAGTTAGCTTCAGCATACAGTTATAACCCCACTCGTCCTCTGGATACAGTGGTGTGGGCTCAGTGAACAGACAAGGTCTAGCCGTGGCACAGGCGACACAGTCAGACACATGCTGCTCCCTAGCGCTTTGGGCCACCCAGTCCAGCCAGACGTCACACAAGTCAAACATGAATGCGGTGGTGGACCCTTTAACGCAGTACACCTCGATTCCTCCATATGTGCTGAGACACCCATCCCTTTTACCTGACACCTTGCGCTTGGATCTTTTTTGACGGCACGGTCCAATTGGGCACTGGGGTGAATTGACCTCTGCGCCTGGGCACTTCGCCTGTCTGCTAAAAAATAAACACACATATGAGAACACTTATACATGCCAACACCCCCAACACTTTCCAGCCTCCCCAGAGCCCCGTGTGTGGACTTCTCATCCCTTCCCCTGGCTTTAGACTGGAGCCCCTGTCTATTAAGCTTTTCAACCTTATTGTCACACCCCTCTTCCGGTCGGGCGATTCTCTGCGATCCTCCGCTTCTTTCTTCAGCCTTCTAGATGGACTACTAGTCGGCCCGTAGCATGGGTAAAAGGATTATTATGCCTTTTTGCTGGTACCCGTGTTAGGTGGAGATAAGCTTTTTTCCACCAAGCTCTCGTCTGCTGCTGCACACTGTGACCAGTGGTACCCGTCCACCTGGGCAGTTTCCACTTTCGCTTGATGACCCTCAGCCACACCGCTTTTGCGTCTCGGACCAACCTGTCCACAGCGTGTGCTCCAGCTGCAACCTGTTGTGTGAAACCTGAGACAAGAGCTTTTAGTTCTTTCCAATATTCTGAATGAATTCTGTTACTCTTTGTGCTTCTTTCTGCCGGGACCGCTGTCCAGGGCGCTGGAAACTGTCTTCCCGTCAGCAGCTCGTATGGCGTGAAACCTGTGGATTGGTTAACAGAACGTCTTATGATCATTAACCCTTTAAAGCCGGTCGGAGCGGGCACGCTCCGTTTTGCATAACTATTTTTAAATCCCTGTAGAACCGGAACCAGGTAAGCTAGCGCAATAATTTTTTTTGCATATTAAACCGGAGGAGTTGTACTTACATCTTATGGCATCAGCTTGTCCTAGGTCACGGTTTCCTTCCAGATATAGCTTTGCAAAAATTGCATAAAAAGCGCTTGCAGGAACAAAAACATAATATTCCAGAAACAGGCTTTGCCGATCTGATCAGCTGTTCGTAACACTTCCTACATTGAAATAGACGTCAGTGCGAACTATCGCATGTCCGCCATTATCTCCCTGAAACCGGAAGTGATGTCATTTTCGCAGAAAATGTAGTTTTTACTTGTAGGCCTTATAAGCCTTTACTGGTGTTTTTAAAAGTCATGTTTGACTTTATGATCTTCTGAATAGTTTCTAGGATGCTTAGCACTCAAATTGCACTGCTTTAAATAGTTTATTTTTATGCACATGCTGTTTTCTCTGCAAATTTGCATTATAGGATTGTTTTTCGTTTTTTCTGCAGTATATAAAAATTCGTGTATCTCAAAAATAAAACTATGAAGACACTCAAACTAAATTTCCCGGTGTTGTAAACTATTTTTTGCAACTTTTTTGTATTTAAAGTTTTGAGGGATAAACCTCTTAAATTTCTCTAAGTAGAAATATATGTAAAAATAAAAACAAAAACGATTTTTAATTTTTTTTTAGTTTATTGCACTTTTTTCAATTTATGTAGTTACTATGGACTTAATGCATACATATTATTAAAATTTGGGCTATAACAGTTGTATTGATGTATAGTGTTGCAAAATCAGTTTTACCCTGGTTCTTTTGATTCCTCGGGCATCCAGAGACGGCACCGGAACTCAGTAGTTATTTCACAAAACTTTTATTCATCTTTATTCATCTTCATTTAAGCATGCATTCTTCTAGAAGGGAAGACGTGCAAGGCCGGTGTCCCTCTGCAGATCTTCACTCCTTTGTTAGTTACAGCCAGCTTTATAGAAGTGACCCCATCATAAAACCCCCATGGTGTGCTGCAAACTCTGTGTCTGTGTGTATGCACGAGCATGAGGTCCTGTGTGTGCGTGTACCCGTGTGTCTATGTGAGTGCACGTGAGTGAGTGTGCATCTAAGTGTGGGTGTGTCGTAACAGTCAAAGCAGTGTCTCTGTGTACGTGACTTCCTGGGGGTCATAAAAGTAATCTCCTCACCCAAGCTACACCAAATTCTTCTACACAACATAGAAACAGAGTTAACATATTACATCTTGTTGTTTTACATTTACAGATAAGGTGGAGAGTCTCCTGCAAACCTACTTCTAAGTTATGGCAATTATGAGTTTTTATTAAAGGTACAAGCATCAGCATCAGCAACCCCCCGACTGTAGCTTCCTGTCTCCTTTTATGACACCAGACCATAAATTCCTTTCTCTCTACACAATTACACACACTCTCAGGCCTACAGCTAAGCCACACTGAAGCACAGAGTCAAATCCTTTCCTATTTATCTGATCTAAACAAATTTAACACATCATATCATAATAATTATTTTCTTGTACTCACAATAGCAACTTGAAATGCTCCCAAAAATGGCTCCACAGCATGTAAAAATATAAAGTAAGCTCTGGCGTTCTTGGGTCTATGGTAGGTCTTAGAGGGTTAAAGCAAGTGGCAGGGCTGCGACCCAATTTAGCCCCGTCTGTGCACAGATTTTAGCTAATTTGTTTTTCAAATTTTGGTTCATTCTTTCTACTTTTCCTTGGGACTGAGGACCAACCTATGTTGGACTCCCAACATCTGCTCGACTTCTGCCAAGTCTTTGTTTTTAAAGTGTGTCCCATTATCTGACTGGATTCGTTTGGGAAACCCATATCTGGGCATGTAATGATTGATCAGACACTTAATAACACCTTTGGCATCTTCCCTCTTAGTGATCCATGCCTCTGACCAGCCGGTCAGAGAATCTACACAAACCAACAAATACCTAACTCCTCCTCGACCCACGTCAATCAATGACAATCTCTTCTCCCGGTCTCTCTGGGATGGGAAACCTATCTGCTTCCGGCTTAATCACTGGCTTTGGATTGTGCATCCCGCAAATCAGGCACGTCCTGGCTTTCTCCTTAATTATGTCTCTCAAAAACAGGTGCCACAAGTGGCACAGATTTCTCTGCATCTGGGCCACTCCCACATGGCCGAGCCCGTGCGCCTCTGTTATCTTTTGATTTGCCATTTTTGCCGTCAGCACCGGTCGCCCGTCAGGTCCTCTCCACAAACCCCCTTCTCTCCAGGCTCCTCAGTCTTGCCAAACCCCATTTTCCTCCGGGAATGCCTCCTCCTGTGCCTTTCAGGCCTCCTCCACCATATTGATTTCTGATTCCTCCTCTGCACTTACCTGCACCATTTGCCTTCGCCCTTTGTATCCTGCTGCTTCCTTTAGGCACCATATTCGTCCCTTTAGTGTCCTTTACATTTTTTGATACTTACCTCTTCCGGGTCTTCCAGGGCCTGTTCCAGTTCCTCCATTTCTTTTTTGTGGCAAATTGGTGCATTTCCTGCCGTCCTGAATCCCACCCTTCTCCATTGGGCGAGCTCCACATGGGCTGCTCCAAATGCGTAGGCTGAAGCCGTGTAAATGTTCACTCTCTTCCCCTTAGCGAGTCTCAGGGCCCGACTTAGTGCAATTACTTCTGCTCTCTGGGCCGACTGCTGACTTTCAATCCTCTTGGGCTACATTCACACTGCAGGTGTTAATGCTCAATTCCGATTTTTTGATCAAATCCGATTTTTTGTCTGCTTGTTCACACTACAAATAAAATGCGATAGCAAATGCTCTCTAGTGTGAACGCTCAAAGCGGCCCGCATGCGCAAAAGAAGATGTCACACACAACGCGCTCTGTTTAGACCCAGAGCAAACAGTATTGGTTGACTGATGGCCCTTAATATAAAGACTTCGGACTTTATGTTTCCCAATTTTTGCTCTAAGTTATTTTGTTATTTACATAATAATGTAAATAACCTAATAATTATCCTTATTGCTGTTTTAGAGAGGAGCGGTGCTTCAAAGGATAGTTGCAGATTTCTGTCAGAATCTGCAGATTATACAGTACAAATGTTCACGTTGTCTTCCCAACAGTTTCACTAACATCTACACAGGATGGCCAGGAAGCGTTCGCGATGTCTTCTTGGGCGCTTCTCCGGTGCTGATAATTGGCTTCTGTCTTGTGTCAGTGACGTAAAACACGGATTTAATGCGACATGACCATTCACACAGCAGTCGCTTTCTAAAACATCCGATATGTATCGGATTCAGTACCACATACGAAAGTGACCCAGATCGGATTTGAAAATATCGGATTTGATGCGCTTTCGCCTGCAGTGTGAACGTAGCCTTGGCCTCTTTGACCTCGAATTCAGTTCCTTTTCTGCAAACTACAGCGTAGCCTGCTTTCAGTCCTTCTTCATCTCAATGGCAGCATCCATCTGTGAACCAGTCCTCAGCTCCAGGGATGGGCTCTGCCTTCAGGTCTGCTCTGATCTTTTCTTCAACTTCTGCTCTCTTGGCGCAGTCGTGCGGTTCCCCTGACCCCATTAAATCTGCCATATTGATTCCTTCATGTGTGAATGTCAGATTTGGAGCATCTAGAACTTTACTCAGTCTCTGCTGTGTTAATGGTGTCATGGTGAATGCTTGTGAGTTCACATATGCCACTACACTGTGTGTGGTCAGTACTCTCAATGGGTGCTCCCTCACTATGTGTGCTGTTTTCTGCATTATTTTTGCTATCCCAGCTGCATGTTGTGTGCATGTAGGATGTCTTGTCTCTGTTGGATTCAATCTTATGCTGACGTACATAAGTACATCTCTCCCTCCCCCTTTTTTCTGAAACAACACCCCATTTACCACCCCGTGTGTTTCAGAAAAATCCAGATAGAATGGTTCATTGTAGTTCGGAGTGGCTAGGTCAGTTGCCCTTGACAGATCTTGTTTAAGTGAAATGAACGCGGATTCAGTGGCGGAAGTCCAGGGCAGTTCAGCCTTAAGGTTCCGGACACCCAGTTTTTTGATCAGGTCTCTCAAAGGAGCCGTCTTACCCACGTAATTTGGAATGAACTGCCTGCTGTACCCTGTCAGACCTAAAAAGGAAAGAAGTTCCTTTACCGTTCGCGGTTTTGGGTGTGTCAAAATTTGATCTCTGTGTGTATTCAGCAAGCCCACTGACTTGCGTGCGATTACCCGGCCCATAAACGTTACTTCTGGTCGGACCAACTGCAGCTTTTCTTTACTGACTTTAAACCCACACTCAGCAAGTCTGTTTAGTATTGTGAGGGAGGCCGCCGTACATGCTGAGGCTGACGGGGCTGCAATGAATAGGTCATCAATGTACTGGACCATCGTGCACCCCACTGGTAAGTGACAGGGTGACAGAGCGTCTTTCAGCACTTGGTTAAAAATGCCTGGAGACAGCGCAAACTCTTGTGGTAAGCGCGTGTGTATGAATTGCTGCTCCTTATACGTAAATGAAAAAATGTCCCTCAGGGACTTGTAGAGCTGGGCGATAGAACGATAACGATATGTATTGCGAAATAACTTTTTCTCGATAGAAAAATTAAACTATTGCGATAGGCCTGATCTCTCTTGTCCTCTTAAAAAAAAAAGAACAGCCAATCCAAATTAAGTAGCGCAGAGCCGAACCAATCACAGTCGCAGCGTCACGTCACGTGACTTGTTACATACAGCACAAGTGCCAAGGCGCACATGTGTATTTGTTTGGGAAGCAGCCAGCCGGGCTGCCCAGGTAATGGAGGAAATGAGTTTGCCGACTAGAGAAAAATCAACCGAGAGCGTGAGCGAAGGTTACCGAAGAAAAAACAGATGCTGGTTCCAATGCCGGAGAGATTGTCGAACGGAAGGGCCATAGAAGTTCCGTAGTGTGAAGGTATTTCGGCTATTTCAAGTCTGACAAAAAACAGAGTAGCGCGCACTGTAAATTGTGCCGAAAGCAAGTCTGGAAATACAATAAACCGGTGCATGCTCAATCTCTGACTGAAAGCGCTAATTCGTCATTCGGCTTTTGTCAGACTAAAGTAACTGTTAAAACTGTTTGAAAAGCTAAGCTATACAACAAGGAGAGATTGAGAACTTCCTTTTAGTTCTCATTTTATTTGATATTGACAAAAGTTAGTCAATTTTGTCTGTTCTTCTGTAAAACAAACTAAGATTTATTTTTAGAATTAATATTTTGTTTCTAAGTGGAATTGACAATTTAGTAGTCTGTTTTGTTTGTTCTATTTTGAAACTTAAACGCTTTAGCGGCTGCGTTTTGTGTAGTTTGCAATATTTGCCTTTATTTATCTGAAACTGAAGTCTCATGTTCCTTAAGTACATCTACCCTGTTGAACTTATTATGGGAAATAAATATTTAAATTAAAACAAGCTGCTGATTATTTCACATTTTACTTGTGAGCAACGGCACATTTAAATTTTACAAATATAGTTATTTGGCTTATATCGTGATATATATCGTTATCGTGATATGAAAAAATCTTATATCGCCCAGCTCTAGGGACTCGTGTAAAAGGAGACAGAAAAACGCGTTAGCTAGGTCGATACACGTGAACCACTTCTGGTCTGGTGTTATGGCCGTCAGTGCTGTGTAAGGATTTGGAACGGGCATAGTGTCAGTACGGAGAATGGCGTTGATGGCCCTCAGGTCATTTGCCATTCTGTACTTTCCTGTCCCATGCTTCTCCACCGGCAAAATGGGTGTGTTGTGCCCTCAAAATGATTGTGAGGGCTCAAGCACTCCCACTCTCATTAGCCCCTCAATGGTTTCTGCAATCCCCTCCTCTGCTTCTGGCTTGTGTCTGTACTGTGGTTTCCAGGTTGGTGCTTCAGACTTCAGCTGGAACGGCACGGGCGAACAGGTCGTCAGGCCCTCCATTGTTTTTCTTGTGACAATACCAATAAGTTTGATGTGTCACATGGCCCTCTTCCTATTGAAAAAACAAAAGTTGTATCCAAGATGGCCGAATTCTAAATGGTCACCATGGTCACCACCCATCTTGAGGAGTTTGCCCCCTCACATATACTAATGTGCCACAAACAGGACTTTAATATCACCAACCATTCCCATGTTATTATGGTGTATCCATATAAATGGCCCACCCTGTAGAAGCATTCAACGCCTGAAGCCCGGCTTCTGTCAACCAAAAAGTGCATAAATCGTCCCGGACGAAAAAGTGATCCTTGATCGAAGGCCCCAAGTCTTCGTGGTGACCAGCCAGGATTTGACCGGTCGACGCCGGCTCTCGCCACGCGTCCGTGACAAGGAGGAGGTTCCCACCTCTGAGCTTGTGCACTCTTAGAAGTCTTACTTCCATCCTAACTTAATTTAAATAAATCTAAAAACACCACACAAAACTCCAAAAACAGTTTTGGTCGATGTCCAGGCCCGGCCTATTAACCAATGGGGACTTAAATCCCAGAAACAAGTGACCAATTACCTATTCTAATCTCTTTTCTCCTGACACCTACATAACACTTCTATTTCACCGTGAAACACAATATTACCTTTAAAATTTACCTCAATAATGTCATTAATAAAGGTTCATTAAATATTGACCCAAATTTAACTTTTATTGTAAATAATTAAACAATATTACCCCGGACATTCACCTGAAATCTACTGAGTAGACTTTTAATTTTGTTTCTTTTCCAATTCAGCACACTTCGGACACATTGATCAACAGGCTCTGCTTACCTTTTTTTCAAATATCTGCTCAGTCTATCAAAGACATCACATATTTGCAAAAGTGCTCAGACGTTTTTGGAGATGTGTTATCCACCAGCTTGATAGCTGACCGGGTGGTCAAGGCTCACCAGAGCCAGTGAGAACACCAAACTCCCGGCACATCGTTTTCAGACCTCATGCGGTCTTTCACTACTCAGGCTAAACATGATATATAACTCCATTAGATAACTTAAAAATGTTATTGTTTGAGTTCCCATTTCACAGCCTCGCACTCCCAGCCTTCTCAATCTTTCCTTCAAAGGACCCTGCCTTCACAGTCTACGTGGGCTGGGTCCTTTGAAGGATGGAGCCCCTGAATTGAGACACAGCCCATTTCATGTCTGTGTGTCTTTGTATGCGTGTTTCCTGTTTTATTTTGACAGTCTTGTGTTCCATATGGGTGATATTGTTTTCTGTAGTGACGTAATTTAAGTTGCCCAACAAGCACACTAAAGGGGAAGTTGGAATGTTACATTTCAGACACTTTGATAAGTCTTCACATATCTGGCGCCATAACTTCTGAACTGGTGGACAGGACCAAAGAGTGTGGATGTAATTGTCCGGTGTATTGGCTTGACAGTGTGCGCAGTTGTTGGAGGACATAAAGCCCATCTTGAACATCCGATCACCTGTATAGTGTACTCTATGTAGTATTTTGTATTGAATTAATTGAAGAATTGAAGACTGGGATTTCTAGTAAAAGGTTTTTACGCATACCTGAGACCAGAAGTTTTTTATTCTAAGCTGACTGATAAATCTGCTTCCCATTTTGAAATAGGAAGTGATATTGATTCATCTGTTTTTAAGAAAGCATTCTGTATATTTTGTAAAGTAATTTTGGGGTTTTAAGAGTAAAAAATTGTACCACACTTGGTGGGGTTTGTAATTCAGCTTGACCGATAAATAGTAGGTCTGAAAAAGAATTATGACACACAAACTAAAATGAGCTGATTTTAGTTCCTAACAATTCTAAGGAATTGGACAACTGAGAACCGGCTCGCTACAAGAACCAGTTCTTGATTCCCATCCCTAGCTTTGAGTTATTTGCTCATCATTTCTAGTTAGTAAGTCTCAGATCAACACTAATATTAACACTAACCCCTAAATCTAACCTTAATTTATGTTAGTATATAAAAATCTACCTACTTGACTGAAATTTTTAAGATTATATTACATTATGCGCACATGGCATTTTTTACTTTTCTCAGTGGCAGAACATGCTTCATCATTGATAACTCTTGGCTCAGTATTTTGAGTTGTGGTTCTAGACTTGTTATTCGTTGCTTTGAAAGTATAAGATGATTTACATTCTAGTTCCTGAATATGTTATTTTGTAGTGTTCTGGAGTTTGTTATTTATAGTCCTTGATTTTTACATGCTTGTTCCCCTTCATGTCGAGTCTGTCTGTGTCTTGTGGTTAGTCAGTTTATCACAATTGTTAAAGTGAATTGTTAAATGTTGTCATTTTTATGCTTACCATAGTAGTGTTTTATTGCAGATACATCCTATCTGGAAGATCTGTTTCTTGTGATGTTGCTTCCTGGGTCATTTTGTGGTAGATACCAGCGAGGCCTCCCTTGCAAGTAAATCGATCGATCGCTGACTGTCTTGTTTTCTTCATGATGAATAAGTCTCTAAACCAGCGGGGCTTGTGGAAACACAGACCCAACAACAATCTTTTCTGGTTGCTACTTTTGCTTTTGTTTTTCTGTTATGCGAGCATTAATGGAGCTGTGTGGAAAGGATTGCGTACCAACACGTTATATTTGCATATGCAGATTTTTTTTATTGATTTCACAAGCACACGTATCCGGGCTTAGGCACAGATGTCAGCCAAATTTCCAGCTGGCTGCAAACACTTCTCTCTCTTCTGGTCTCTTACCTCCCAAGAAAAAGAAAAAAATATTGTCATCAGAACAATTACCTTCACCTGTGCCGCCAACTGCCCTGACACTGCCCATAGAGCTCACTGCACTACTCCTCCCCTGTAGCTGAGCCAGGGACCACACCTCTGCCACACACCCTCACCGCCCCCTTTGAGGGCTGATTAAATCAGCAACAGCCATCTGTGCCCCATGGCCTTTGGATCACATTAAATTCAAAGGTCTGCAAAGCCAGATGCCACCGGGTGATCTGGGCATTGGCATCCTTCATGCGGTGGAGCCACTGCAGCGGGGCGTCGTCCAAGCAGAGAGTGAATGATGTCCCAGGAGGTAATAGCGAAGGGAATCGACCACCCACCAGATAGCCAGACACTGCTTTTTTCACCGTGCTGCATCTCCTTTCACATTCTGTTACCTTGTGGCTGATTTATAGGATTGGGTGGCCGACCCCACTTACCTGCTGAGACAAAATGGCCCCCAGCCCTCTGTTCGAGGTGTTAGTCTGCAGGACAAATGGGAACGAAAAGTTAAGCTGCAAATGCTCTGCCCAGGTGTCCCTATGGATGACAACATCATCTAAGGCAGGTGGCGGCATATGCAGTGTGTGGCTGTAGCACCCAGTCCATGAGGCAGGGGAAGGTGGCTGGGGCTCTAAACAACCCGAATGGGAGTGTGACAAACTGGTACAAACCATACATGATTTTGTTTAAACAATTATTGCACACTTTCTGTAAATCCAATAAACTTCATTTCACTTCTCAAATATCACTGTGTGTGTCTCTTATATATTTAACTGACATTTTTTATTGTGACAACCAAGGATTTATACAGGAAAATAATGATTATTAACAAGGTTGCCCAAACTTTTGCGTCCCACTGTATAAATGTGAAGAGAGGGAGTATGCATAGTATGCAAACGGCTAACAAACAGCCATCATAATTCGTCATACAATAACAATAGGAGAAATCAACAACCAACAATGACTAATTAATATTGTGCTGAACACAGTCCAAAAGATTCAAAAGGCTAAAAAACGTAATCAGAGGTTTTCACTATCCCCAGTGTTGGGAGGGTTACTTTAAAAATGTATTCCACTACAGATTGCAGAATACATGCCCCAAAATGTATTTTGTAACGTATTCTATTACATTATTCAATGAGTGTAACATATTCTCAATACATTGAATTACTCAATATATTATCATGCTTTTTACAACTACATTAATGTATTGCTGTGTGACTTTTTACTTTTACTGAAGGTTATTCGCCATACCAATACCAATACCAACTAGACTTTTAAATCTTAATACAAAATGAGCAACAGTAGATTGATATTAGGTAAGGCTGCACTTTTTGCAGTGATGTCGTATAGAAAACTATTCTGTGCGTATATAAAACAGGTCCGTGGCTCCAAATGGTGTAAATCCATAAAGGAACCTCTTGCTAATACGTCGGATTCCATCTCGGTCTCCATGTCGGGCTCGTAGCCGAAAACTAGCTTTACTTTGTTGTCTGGGTCAACTTTGCTAGCGAGAGACAGAGAGAAGCATTGAAAGGCTGCTCCAACAGAACTTATTGTTTCAGAGGAAAACAAGAACACAGTGTACAGTCGAGTCTTAATAGCTTACTTACAACTGGGCTTGACAGGCACTGTAGTGGTTATTATTATATTTGCATGCTTCCATCTCTCGTTTCTAGGGATGGGAATGGCACCGGTTCTGACATAAACGGTAGTAACCAGACCGAAAAGCAGCGGACATTTCGGTGCTTTATTTTAGTGCTTTTTTTTCCCCTGAGATGTCATACACTTTGGATTCTAGCCAGTCATTTTACCTTTCCGAGGATAGTAGGCGGGCCCAGGTACGTACGTTCTTTTAGAGCAGAGCTACAGATTAAAAATGCCCAAGGCGAAGCGATCAAAAGTCTGGCTGTACTTCACAGCAAAAGATGCAAACTCAGCAACCTGCAACAATTGCTTTAAGGTGATACTGTGTAAAGGAGGTAACACCTCGAATCTGATGAAACACCTGGTGATGCATAGCGTTTTTTTAAAAGCCGAGAAATGCACCGTATTTGATAGCTTGCTGCAAGACCTGACACCGAGTGCGGGTGTGGTGCCTGTTATCGGACCCCGGAGTTAGCAACATCCCCCAAAAACCCGAAGAGTAGAGTCCTGGCCCCTAGCCCTGCCAGTGTAGCAGAACTCATGATGGATGATGATGGCAGCAGCAGCCGTTCTTCTCTGCGTGAGTAGCTTAATGTTGTTTGTATGTATTTTACGTTGAGTAGGCTAACCACGTTATTAAATTAATGCACGTAAGGTGAACTAACAAACACCGTCGTAGTTACATGCAGCTGTCTTCTTGTTTGATGACAGATACTCCCTTCACCCTGGCCAAAAAGGCTAAAATGACCAAAGAAAAAGTGGAAAACAGCTAAACATGAGAGGTTTTTGGACAAAGTTTGTGTTTTTTTCCATTGATTAAGCACTGCTTCCAGCCAAGAGTGATACCATATATGCCCTATAGCTGCAGAAAAGGCTAACATTGTTATCTTTTTATCCATTCTCTCTGTAGCACGGACTACACTTCCCATGAGGCTACATTCTTTAGGGCTATGCCTGTAACACTCTGCCTATTGCCTTCTTATTAAACAATTTTTGTGAATAATTTTGTTAAAACATATTTCTTCACGTCATTTTGCGGGCCACAAATACAGGTGACATGGGCCACGAGACTGACACACAGGCATTAGAGCCTCTTAATGCGTGTTTTGTTTAGGTTTCTTCTGGTGTGAAATTACCAAAAATAGAGAAAGCATAGCCTAATATATGAAACAGGAAAAGATCGCCGTGTAATCCATTTATTTCAACAAAGTAACTGTATTCTGAATACCACCCTTTTAAACGGTGACTGTAATGGAATACAGTTACTCATATTTTGTATTTTAAATATGTAACGGCGGTACATGTATTCCATTACTCCCCAACACTGACTATCCCTACTAAATAATGTCATCTTGTTGTATCTCTGTTGTGGTCAGTGCCATCCTCTGTGCTGTTGCATGCTGGGGCAGCAGGTTGAAGGTCACAGATGCCAAGAGACTAAATAAACTGATCCACAAGGCCAGCAATGCTGTGGGGCTGGAGCTGGACTCCGTTAGGGTGGTGTCTGAGAGGCAGTTGTTGTCCAAGATAAGGATAATCATGGATAATACCTCCCACCCACTCCATGACGTGCTGGCTAGTCACAGGAGCACGTTCAGTGAGAGACTGAAGCTGTGTCCCAAAATGTAGGCTGCATCCTTCTGAGGCCGCATTTGTAGACTGATTACGTCACAGCGACGCGACGAAAGCTGTCCCAATTCGTAGACTCCTCCAAATCCGGCTGACAAATGCATCCTCTTTCTCCCCAGATTTGAAGGATGGGTCGAGTGTATCCTTCGTGGCTCACCATATCCCAGAATTCATAGCACGGCCCAATTCCAGTTTCCAACAGTGGCGGCCACTACTAAGTTTTAATATTACTCTTATTAATCTTTCTGGGTCACAAAATAAACTTTTAATGTATTTTCAGGTGAGAACGTAGCCCTGTAAACTTCAAATATCTGCTTGGTTTATCAAGACATCGCATCTTTGCAAAAGTGCTCTGACATTTTCGGAGACACCTGTTACCTACCAGCTCGATAGCTAGCCAGGGGGTTCAATGGTCACTCGAGCCGGCAAGAGCATCTGACTCCTGGCTTCATTGTTTTTAGACCTCTGCGGTCTTTCGCTACTCAGGTTAGACATAGCTTAAAAATGTAATTGTTTGGCTTTTTTTGGTGTTTTATTTGTTTCTGAGTAAATCGGTTTGGCTGAGATCAGAGTTATTAGAATAGATTTAAAAAAACTATATTAATCCATTGGGTGGGTTCCTCTGCGGTTTCACACAACTAAATAAACGTCAACCAGAAAACTGATTAAACAGAAGTGTGAGACGGTTGAGAACTTATGCCAGCGTCCTGTTATATTTTAGATAGCAAGGAGCAGGCGGCTGAGTCCACTGAACTCCACCAAGACAGCGGTGACACAAATATGAAGGCTAGACTGTCCCATTTCACAGCCTTGCACTTCCGGCCTTCTCGGTCTTCGAAGGACCCGGTCCACATAGACCGCGAAGGCCGGGTCCTCCGAAGGATGGGGCCTATGTATTGGGACACAGCTTAAGATTACCCATGATGCACCACTGAACGACACACAGGAAATCATTCCTGCCCGTGGCCATCTCCCTGTACAACTCCTCCATCTAAAACACTGTAAACATTGCAATAGTTACACCCTTTTTACACACGCTCTTTTCTACTCTGTAATATTCTTGTCAATTTTCTTGATACAGTGGAACCCCGACTTACAAATACCCCGTTCCACGAAAAATTCAAGTTACGAAGGCACTGAACGGCAATATTTCTGCCCGTGATACGGCAAAATGCCCGAGTAACGAAATCTGCTGGCTCTGATTGGCTGAGCCTACCTACAATGCCCACAATGCCTTCCGAATCATGTGACAACCCCTTGGCTTCCGTACTTGTGCTTCGCTGTTCCACTTGAACGACGTATTGTTGTTCTAGTTAGCAATTAGCCTATAGCCTATCGTTCAGCATCGCCTCACTCAAAACGCGCAATGGCTGATTCAACTTACGAAAATTTTTGACTTACGAAAGACCCTCGGTAACGAATTAATTTCGTAAGTCGGGGTTCCACTGTATTTATTTATAATCACCTCTGTTAATCCTTGATATTTATAACTGACTGATCTGTATATATTAGTGGTATTTCTTAAATGTGTAAAATCTGTAACATAATGTGTTGTTTGGAGTTTAGTCTGTTACTATTACTATTTTTACAATTTTTTCTTGGAGCTACTGTCATGAACACGCTGTGTGGAGGCAGATGAGGACCCAAACGCAAAACTCTCAGAGACAGAAGTGGAACTCAAAAACGCTGCTTTATTGCAGGACTTACAAAGTAACAAAACTAAACTGGGAGAACTAAACTGAGGACCGAGGGAACACAGAGAGACACACAGGTTCGGGAGGAGACATTGACGACGCGACACTGAACAGAGAGAGACATGCACATAAATACACAGAGGGTTAACGAGGGAAGTGGGGACACACGGGGAACACAGGTGACACAGATAATCATAACGAGACATGGCAGGAGTGAACACAACGTGACGCATACTGACGAGGGACTGTCAAAGTAAAACAGGAAGTGCACAGAGGTTCAGACATAACGGGCTGGGGAAACATGGAATAAAACACAAGGAGGGGACACGGGGGTTCACAGATACAGAGGGGCACACAGAGGGTAACCAAATAAGGAACATCTTAACTGAACGACCCAGGAACCAATGCCTAAATAAAGAGCAAAATACAAAATGCACAAAAACTAAGAATACTGGGCCAATGTGGCCCAGGACCATGACAGCTACTGTAACCCACACACTTTCCTTAGGGATTAATAAAGTATTCTGATTCTGATTTTTTCGGGATTCATGACCTGCAATTATCCAATGGAACATCTGCATATGTGTATCTTTTGCTCGTTTCTCCTCCTTTTCTCTTTTTTCTAAACTGAGCACCTGATGGCTTTGAACTTTTCTTGTCCATCTTCCATTGGTTTTAATTTTGAACTCCAGTATGAACACACATCCCCAAACCCGAGGATCCCCACAACATAACCTAATACCTACACCTTAGCTCACAGATTCACTTTGTCTAGGGTTTATTTCTGGGATTTCGCACAACCCAAGTCAATCATGAATACATAATGGGCTTAGATTTACAACATTATGAATGAAATGTGCTCTATTTGGAAGCAGCTGCCCCCCTCCCCTTTCGACAGGTTGTGTGTGAGACTTAAATCATCAAACTGTAAATTTTAAACTGTTATTGATCCCTTTACCCCTAGTCCTAAAGTGTATATTTATTTTCTTACTCTTCTTATATTTATTGTTTGTTTACTTGCACTGCTGTAACTGAAGCCTCGTCGTCTCGTCTCTCTATATACTGGACTGTATATAGCGGAGATGACACTAAAGTTTACTTTGACTTCAGCACAGCAGCAAGCAGGCGCACCGAGGGCTGTCGCGCTCACTCTTCGCGTATAGAATTTTGAAAAAACATCGGCACAAATTATAAATCTGTATCATTATGTCTCGTGTTTGTTGGTTTGTTTTTATTTTGTTTTATTTTGTGGGCTGGTTATTAGATGCTGCTCCAGCCTTACTTCCAGCAAATGGTCGATAACCATTTGCTGGGAGTAAGGGCACCGATCGGTGCCTATGCGATCCCCAAAATGCGCCAGCATGATGTCGGGGCAGCATGGGTACAAGCAACTTTTTTTACCAATGCCCGTGATGCCGCCCCCACCACGATGCTGCCCTGGGCAACCGCCCATGTCGCCCATATCAAAAACCGCTACTGCGATGAGGCAGAGGAAGATTAAATTAATGTGGTAAGAAATTAGATTAAGAAGGAAGTGATTCAAAGATTCAGCTAAAATGAATGTCTACTTTGGCCATGAGCTTTTGCTAATAGCTAAAGTGTAGCTTTTAATTATTGTCATATGAAAATCCGGATTTCTGCATGAATTTTCAGTTTGATTTGATTTAGTTCGTTTGTATATTATTTAGCTGGGCTGTGTTTGTAATCAGATATGATGAGGTGTGTCAGAAAAACTGCAGTATTTCAATCTATAGGTTTTTGCAGCTGGGCTGTGCTGGGGGGAATTTTTTTTAAATTTTATTGGTGGTGGTATGACCAGCATCTACCTAAGGAGGAGTTTTTCGAGGGGCTGGGTTGTTCATTTCTAGATGTGTTACTGGTGAGCATGACAAACATCTGTACCTGAAAAGAAAGAATATATTCAAAGCTTTGAGAAACGACTGAAGGCTCATGTGGTTGTTTTTTCCCATCTGGTCCCTTTCAGATTGCCTTGTGACCGCTACAGCAACTAAGAAATAACGACAACTTTACCAATCTGATCAAAACCCGTTTCAATATCTATAATCAAACAATAATAAATAATAAATATATACATAATGACAGAATATACCAATGACAGAAATTCATTTTTTTCATGAGTCATTATAATATCATTAGCTGAAATCTCTTACAGCTGATTTCCTGTACTAATACATCATTGAAATGTTGGTAAAAACAACCAAGACTGTTCATAAGAATTAGAATTGGTGAGCATAAAACTAAGTTTAATTGGTTCCATAGTTAAGTTCATACACCCAAGGGATGGAGCATCAATCTAAAGCAGTGGTTCTTAACCTGGGTTCGATCGAACCCTAGGGGTTCGGTGAGTAGGTCTCAGGGGTTCGGCAGAGCCTCCACCACGGAGGTCACAGAGGTCCAGACACACCCGAATTATCGTGTAAATTTGTGATGACACGCCCCCTTCTGGCCATCACTGGCTGCAGACTGTCATGCTACACTGCTTGGCCAATCAGGGCTGCGGGGAATGTAGCGCGCACAGTAGTCAACATGTGAATGTCGTGGTAGTACTTCGTGTGATTTATTTTAACATTTTAATCCATACTAACTATGTCGGGCAAAAGAAGAAAGTGGTCGGACGAATATGTACTGTATGGATTCAAATGTATCACGGAATGTGATGGGAGTGAGCGTCCTATCTGCATGATTTGCAGCGCCAAGTTGAGCAACTCTAGTCTCGCACCGGCAAAACTAAAGGAACACTTCTTGAAGCTGCATGGAGACGGGGAATACAAGAACACAACGCTTGCTGAATTCAAGGTGAAGAGAGCCAGATTCGGTGAAAGGCCCACTCTGCCTGCTCTTGGATTTGTACCCGTTAACAAACCGATCCTCACAGCATCGTACGAAGTTGCTTACCTGATCGCAAAGCAGGGCAAGCCACACACCATTGGTGAAACACTCGTGAAACCAGCTGCGTTAAAGATGGCAAATCTGATACTCGGAACAGCGGCCGAAGGTAAATTATCCCAAATTCCTCTTTCAAATGACACCGTCAGCGACAGAATAGAAGACATGAGTAAAGACATCTTGGCTCAAGTAGTCGCCGATCTGATTTCAAGCCCGGCAAAATTCAGCCTTCAGCTCGATGAGAGCACAGACGTTGCTAATCTAAGCCAGCTTACTGTTTTTGTGCGCTATGTGAAAGATGACATGATAAAAGAAGATTTTTTATTTTGTAAGCCTCTTACAACAACTAAGGCAGCCGATGTGAAGAAGCTTGTGGATGACTTCTTCAGAGACAACAATCTTTCATGGGACATGGTTTCTGCAGTTTGTACGGACGGAGCTCCAGTCATGCTGGGAAGAAACTCTGGCTTTGGTGCGCTAGTAAAAGCCGATGCACCACACATCATTGTGACTCATTGTATTTTGCACAGGCATGCATTGGCAACAAAAACCTTGCCTCCAAAAATGGCAGAAGTATTAAAAACTGTGGTGGAATGTGTGAACTATGTGCGAAATAGTGCTCTGAGGCACCGCATCTTCAGTGAGCTGTGTAAAGAAATGGGCTCTGAATTCGAGGTACTTCTGTACCATTCTAATGTTCGGTGGTTATCCCGGGGACAGGTGCTGAATCGTGTTTTTTGCCATGCGTGTGGAATTAGCCCTGTTTTTGCAAGAGCACCAACACTGTCATGCAGATTGCTTCAAAAATCCTGAGTTCCTTCTCATTTTAGCGTACATGGCTGATATATTCGCAGCTCTCAATCATCTCAATCAGCAGATGCAGGGTGGTGGAGTCAATATCATAGAAGCGGAAGAACACCTGAAGGCTTTTCAAAAAAAGCTAACGTTATGGAAACGACGAACAGAGAACAACAACTTTGCAAACTTCCCCCTTCTGGACAACTGTGTAAGTAAGGTCGAAGATGTGTCTGGAATCGGAGATATTTCTGTATCCACGGAACTGAAGCAAACAATTGCAACGCACTTAGATGAGCTTGCAAAGTCTCTCGACAGATATTTCCCTACAAGAGAGTCATATCCAGCATGGGTGAGACAGCCGTTCACGTTTGCTGTTGAGACAGCAGATGTCAATGATGAATACCTTGACGAAATCATTGAAATTCAGCAGAGCCAGGTTCAACAGCAACTCTTCAGAACAACAACGCTCTCAACGTTTTGGTGTCAACAAATGGACAAGTATCCAATTATTGCTAAGAAAGCCCTGGATTTTTTTATACCATTTGTTACAACATATCTTTGCGAGCAATCCTTTTCGACGATGCTGGACATAAAAACGAAGAAAAGGAACAGACTTTTCTGTGAAAATGACATGAGACTGGCACTTGCCAAGGTGAAGCCACGCATATCTGAACTGGTCTCTCAAAGGCAACAGCAGAAGTCACACTGATTTGCAGGTATGTAATTTGTTGTAAGTTCATGCATTGTGTTGGTTTTGTTCTTTGAACAAGGTGATATTTATGCACGGCTCATTTTGTGCACCAGTAAAAAACATATCTATGTCTTGAATTTGAAAAAAAAAAAAAAAATTTCACTAAAGAGGGGTTCGGTGAATGGGCATATGAAACTGGTGGGGTTCGGTACCTCCAACAAGGTTAAGAACCACTGATCTAAAGATATTTCCTCATTTGGTGTTTTCATTATGTGTTCCAAATGATCTGCAAACTTAACAGTGGTGTTCATGTAATGGAAAAATTGGCAGTTGTGTGTACAGAGCATACAAAAGAGGGTATTGACTCTACAATGGAGAATATTTGCTTGCACAGTCTGATAGCTTGAGGGCAATCGGTGAGAAACTTTAGTACCCAGTAACGTATGTCAGTCAATGCATTTTTGTCCATGAGTTTATTTGAAATGATGGTGTTACGTGGAGCTGAGGTTCAGGTAGAGTATCCGGACCTGTTGCATTTGTCTTCGGGAGTAAGGGCTGTATCAAGAACCAAAATGTTAGTCTGTTTAACCATTCATGAAAACACAAAAATCCTCCCAAGCATTTCAAAAAACTAAATTATATATATATTATAGCTGTCGAAATTAACGCGTTAATTGCGATAATTAAATTTTGGAATTAATTACGTTAGAATATTTAACTATTTAGCGCAACACGCAGAAAAGTCGCTCCCATAATTCCACTTGATTTGTTTACCGCGCCACTGAAAATGGAGAAGCAGGAACAGGATGGCCTTCTGGATGGGGAATTTAAATACAAGAAGAACATAGATGGGACAATAAACAAACGCGTTGTAATTTGCACTCACTGTAGTAAAGAGTTTCATTTCACCGTTCAAATTCGACCTTAAAATACCACCTTAATGCCAAACACGCGTTTGTCGGGGCAGCAGCTTCACCCGGCCTGCGTCAGACCACTCTTAGTGAACGCAGGCCACTCGGTAAGTCTTCTTTGGACAAACTGACCGACAATATAGCCAAATGGATAGCAAAGGACTGTAGACCGCTAAGCATTGTGGAGGACAAGGGCTTTGCGGATGTTTTAAAGGTTGCATCTCAGGACGCGTCCTACAAGCCCCCAGCGAGAAGCACAATAACAATTCGAATCCACGAACTGTATGAAACGGAGAAAAAGAAAAAAGAAGAGGCTTTAGTTCACACAGAATGCGTGGCTCTGACAGGAGACCACTGGACATCATTGAGTAATGACAATTACCTGGGAGTTACTGCGCATTTAATCACTGAAGCCTGGGGTCTGACATCCTTTGCGCTGACTATAATGAAAACGGAAGAGCGGCACTTTGCGGAGGCTTGTGCAGAGCAGTTCCAGACTGTTGCTCGCAGGTGGAGAATTGAGGAGAAGGTGACAACAGTAGGCACGGACAGTGCGCGCAATATGATCGCCGCGGCTCGCATCATGCCATTCAATCACATGCCGTGTACCGCGCACATTCTACAGAGATGCATCACAGTGAGTCTCGCAGACAGTGGCTTTGTCACTGCGCTGGCCAAATGCCGCAAAATTGTTGGCCATTTTAAGCACAGCCCAGCAAACACAGCAGAGCTGAACGCAGAGCAGGTGTCACTGGGGCGCAAGCAGGAGCCGTTGGCCCAGGACGTGCCTACGCGCTGGAACTCCACGCTGGAGATGGTGAAGCGCTTGATCCGCAACCAAACTGCAGTAATCGCGACTCTGGATAAACAAAAGCATAAACTTGTCCTCCTGACGCCTCCAGAGTGGGACAAACTCCAGAGACTGGAGACACTTCTAGAGCCCTGCAGGTGAGCCTGTCATTGTGACCATAATTGTAGGTTTAGATTAAATGTATCAAACATACATCTTAAATCAGTTTTGTTATTATGAAAATGTCTTATTTAAAAAATAAATGAAATCAAATATTTTATTAATATTACCTAGTATTAAAAAGCTTTTTTTAATTTGCTGTCTTATCTGTGTGTGTGTGTGTGTGTGTGTGTGTGTGTGTGTATTCCACTGCAGATATGTGACTGAACTGCTGGGAGGAGAGGCCTACGTCTCCTGCTCTGTAGTTCTACCAGCCTTCTGCCACCTGCGCCGTGTCATGGAAGTAACTGATGAGGACCCTGCATATGTGGTGAGGTTTAAAGAGAAGTTTAAGGAAGACCTTGCTTCCCGCCAGGAACATACCAACTATGCATGGCTCCAGATCGCAACTGCACTGGACCCACGTTTTAAAGACCTACGCAGTGTGCCCAAGACCGACAGAGAAGCAGTGTGGACCACACTGGCAGGCATGCTGCATGAAGACTCTCCTAGAAGATCACACACTGCAGAAGAAGGTCCAGCCAAGAAGAGGCTGAGCCTGCTGCAGATGGACTCTGACTCTGAGTCAGAGGAGGAGGTACACCAGGACAGAGCCATACAGCGCTACAGAGCAGAGCCCTGCACTGCCTTAGAGGACTGTCCCTTACAGTGGTGGGCAGCTCATGCAGGAGCCCACAGCCAGCTGGCCCGCCTTGCTCGCAGATACCTGGCCACTCCTGCCTCCACAGTGCCCTGTGAGAGGCTGTTCTCTGTAGCAGGGCACATTGTGAACAAGAAGAGGTCTGCTCTGCACTCAGAGAACGTGGACAAGTTGGTTTGTCTCAGCAACTGGCTGAAGGATGAGTAGACCAGAGGACCGTGTGTTTATCAATCAATCAATCAATCTTTATTTATAAAGCACTTTTCATACAAACTGTAGCACAAAGTGCTTTACATGGTTAAAAGCAGCCCACCTCACCCTCCCACTCATTCCCCGCACTGTCATTAACAGAAGCGGTCATGATACACACATCCCCCCACCCCCCCACCCCCCCACACACACATACACACACACACACCTAAAGAGTAAAATTGGGCTGGGTACGTATTAGCCAAGTGAGGAAACACTATCACAGGGAGCTGTCTGCACCGGGAGCCGGTCACAGACCGCAGCCTCCAGGCTGGGCACACAGCAGGAGGGAGGCTAAGAAGCCCCCCAGCCAGGCTCAGAGGACCCACAGGGCCCCAGCAGCCACGGTCGATCACAGCCCCGGTGCAGAGAACCCCCTCCGAGGAAACACTGGAGATATGACCTAATAAGAATATAAACAGGATAAAAAGATAAAATAAATAAGAGTGGGATATAATATAAATATAAGTATAAACAGAGTAAGAAGATAAAAAATGAATAAGAATAAAATCAGTAAATATTAGGTAAAACTAAATGAATAATATAAATAGAATAACAGGATAGAATAAATAAGCATTAAATAAATAAGCGTTAGTTAAAAGCTAAATTAAAAAGGTGGGTCTTGAGCCTGTTTTTAAAAACATGAACGTTCTCTGCGGCCCTGAGCTCCTCCGGCAGGCTGTTCCACAGTCGAGGACCATACGACTGAAAAGCTGCCTCTCCGTGAGTATGTGTCCTGACTTTAGGGACAATCAAAAGGCCAGTACCAGAGGACCTCAGGGTCCGCGAGGGTTCGTATGGTAAAAGCAGATCTGAAAGATAAGAAGGCCCAAGACCATTAAGACATTTAAAAACCAATAAAAGAACTTTAAAATCGATCCTGAAACACACGGGGAGCCAATGCAGCGATTGTAAAACCGGTGTAATGTGGGCCCGCCCTCTGGTCTTCGTCAGCACACGAGCTGCAGAGTTTTGCAAAAGTTGCAAAGGTGAAATATTCTTTTTGGGGAGACCAGAGAGCAGCGCATTACAATAATCAATGCGACTGGTAATAAAAGCATGCATCAGCATCTCCGTGTTGGCCCGAGAGAGAATAGGGCGGACTCTGGCTATATTTTTTAGATGATAAAATCCAATTTTGGTTACATGTTTAATATGTGGGATAAAACCAAGCTCAGAGTCAAAAATAACACCCAGGTTTTTCACTTGTAGTGAAGGACATAGTGAAAATGCCTGTAATTTAGACAAGAGTTTCTCTCTCTGAGCCTCAGGACCGAAGATTAAAACTTCAGTTTTGTCCTGGTTAAGCTGTAAAAAGTTTTCTGCCATCCAAGATTTTATATCTACAATACAGTTAAAAAGGGCATCCATTGGTCTGGTGTCATCAGGAGACACGGAGATATACAGCTGAGTATCATCAGCGTAACTGTGGAAGTTCACTCCATGCCTCCTGATGACGCCGCCAAGAGGGAGCATATATAAATTAAAAAGTACAGGGCCTAAAACCGACCCTTGAGGCACACCACATGTCATTTTATGGATCTTAGAGGAGCATGTATCCATACTCACCATAAAAGTTCTGTCTGAGAGATAGGAAGTGAACCAGTTGTGTACAGTACCAGAGAGGCCCACCATGTGTTTCAGTCTGTTTAAAAGTATAGCGTGGTCTACTGTATCAAAGGCTGCGCTTAGATCCAGTAGCACCAGGACTGAGAGCTTTTGGGAGTCCCAGTTACATCTAATATCATTTAAAACCTTTAGGAGAGCCGTCTCTGTGCTGTGGTTCACCCGAAATCCAGACTGAAATATTTCTAGGATCTGTTTATCATTCAGAAAATCATTAATCTGAATAAAAACAAGTTTTTCTAAAATTTTACTTAAAAATGGTAAGTTGGATACAGGTCTGTAGTTATTAAAATTATTGCAATCCAAATTGCTCTTCTTCAGAAGGGGCCTCACCACCGCCGTTTTAAAGGCAGCAGGGAAGACACCCGACTGAAGAGAGCAATTCATCATGTATAAAAGCTCAGCTTCAAAAAATCCATAAAGTGTTTTAAAAAGTGGAGAGGGGATTGGATCTAAAAGACATGTGGTGGGTCTCACTGTGGAGAAAACTTTCTTAAGGTTCTCAGCATTAACCAGGACAAAGCTGTCCAGTGTCTCCTCAGGTACAGTCGAGCCCTCAGATGTGTTTAAAATCATATCACGAGAAGATAAAATATCACATCTGATGGTGTTGATTTTTCCCCTGAAGTGGTCTGCAAACTGCTCACAGAGCTTGTTCTATGGTTGAATGTGATTTAAACAATACTTTTCACTGTTGTTCATATTTTTTTGCACTAATCTACCTTACCCAAAAGGATGATTGGAGATTTTTTTCTATTTTGCCTGTTGAATTAGGCCTATGTTCTGTGAACTTGAAGATGTATATGGATAAAACAATGTGCTAGATTTAAACGGGTGGAAAACATTCAGTAAAAATCCCTCACAATTATTTGAAGCCCTGTTCTGCTTGTACTGCTTGTACTCACAATTAATAATAAATAAAACAAACAAGTGTGTTAAAAACCACTATCTGTCCCGATTTTTACACATATATACACATATACACATATATTTCGAGTTGCGATTAATCAATTTTTAGGCTGTGATTAATTCGCTTCCAGCACAACACCCAGCCTACGTCAGACCACGCTGAGTGAGCGCAGGCCACTCAGTGTGGTCTTAGCATTAAATAACACTAACAAGTGTGTAAAAATCCGCTATCTGTCCGTATGTTTGCACACATTTTGGTCATATTTCGAGTTGCGATTAATCATGATTAATTAATTTTTAGGCTGTGATTAATCTGATTAAAAATTTTAATCATTTGACAGCCCTAATATATATATATATATATATATATATATATATATATATATATTAGGGGTGCAACGATACACAAAATTCACGGTTCGGTTCGGTTCGATACTTTGGTGTCACGGTTCGATATTTTTTCGATACAAAAAAAATGTTAATGCCTTTTTAATTTGTCATTTATTAAACTTATAAATATATATTTTAACTCAAAAGTACAGTTTTTAAATTTAATGCTGCTGAAACAACAGAGTAATAAAAAAATAAATCTATCTGATGGAGAAATCACTCATCTTTCTAAAAGAGAGTTTATTACAGAGAAATGGCTCTTTCCAAAGTAAAAGCTATACTACACGCTTCTTCTGGGGTATATTCTCAGCAGCATATTAAACATATCAGGTCCCCATAAGGAGAATCATGTGCTAACGGCTGTCTAAATGACTCGGGTAAAGTTTGTAGCATGCGTGCTTGTTGTTTTTGTCTGCTTCCACTTCTCTTTGCACTAGGATGATGTCGGAGTAAATGTGCAGTCATATTCATTGTGTTCCCACTAGTGCTGTCAGCATTAATCTCGTTAAAATGACGTTAACGAGCTACCGCGGATCGCCCCGTGCATGGGGCTGGACGGGGTCAACACGTTAACAAGCTAACTGCGCTAACGCACTAGTTCCCACCCATGTAATTGAGCATTGCGTGGCACATCCGACATATTGTTTTACTTTTGTCCATGACGCGCTTACCATCAGGGTCATCCTTCACATCAAGACCAAAATAGTTCCAAACGCCAGATCTGAATTAGAGTGGGAGAGGTTCAATTTGCCATGTTGCAAGCTTAGCTTCTGTCTTGCTAGCTTGCGCTGCGCTCAGTGGATCTGCGCTCGACAGTGCAGCCTAGACGGAGTAGTCGAACGCAGATCCACTGAGCGCTCAACACGGACAGCATCGTCAGAAGAAAAGTTGATAAAATAAATTAAAAATTTTGTATTGTTAGATACATATGCGTACCGAACCGAAAGCACTGTATCGAACGGTTCAATATCCATACGAGTATCGTTGCACCCCTAATATATATATATATATATATATATATATATATATATATATATATATATATATATATATATATGTATTAGTGCTGCCAGCATGAATCTAGTTAAAGTGACGTTAATGCTATAACCGCATCAATGCGGAAAATCTCCGTTAGCGAGATGCATGGCGTCAATGTGTTAGCGTGGTTAGCTCGTTAACGTGCAAAGAACAAATACGGTACGGCCTTCTCTTCTTTGCTGAAGGGCAGTCCACATAGAGATGTTGGAGGATATGACGACCGATGCTTTCATCAATGCCTTGCGCTGCTTTATCGCTCTTTGTGGAGCTGTTTGGCACATTAGGTCTGATCAGGAACTAACTTCATGGGGGTAAAAAATGAAATGGCAGAGGCTCTGAAAGAACTTGACAAGGAAAGATTGGCTGCATACCTAGCAGGAAGTCAGTGCGACTTCCAGATGAATACACCACACTCTAGTCATGCTGGAGGCGCATGGGAGCGTCAAATCCGGACAGTGAGAAGTGTACTGAGCACAGTCCTTGCCTGCAGTGCAGGAAAGTTGGATGATGCCTCTTTAAGGACATTTTTTTACGAAGCTATGTGCATGTGCATCGTGAATAAATGCCCACTCACTGTCGATAACATCAGCGACCCCAAAAGCTTGGAGCCACTCACACCGAATCACTTGATCACCATGAAATCCTCAGTTCCACTTCCTCCTCCAGGTAAATTTATCAAGGAGGACCTGTATGCTAAGAATCCGTGGAGAAGGGTCCAGTATCTGACGAAGCAGTTTTGGCGCAATGGAGGAAGGAAGATGTAATGTTCCTCACAACGAATGGAAACTTGCTAGAGTTTTTGAAGCACATGAGGATAATGACGGACTTGTATGGAATGTGACAATGCAGATTGGTGATCGGAAGTTAGGAAAAATGGGGGGGACACCTCGTCCAACCCTCCATCATTCAAAGACCCATTCAGAAATTAGTGGTCCCAATGAAAAACAGCTAAAATTGAGAAAATGCCAGTCATTAATTAGATTTTCCTTCTAAAAAGGAGGTCGTTATTATACCGTAGTTCATGCACATTTGGTGTGGAGATATAAATTCTACTGTTCATATTCTTGAATTTATTTGCTGAGAAAGAAATATGGTTTACATCAATGCCGGAGTGTTTAAGAAACAAGAACATGGTGCTTGGGAATTACCATTGATTATTTAATGAAGAATGCAAGTTTATTTACTTTTCCTATTGTGCTAATCAAAGGTAATTATTGGGAATGTAGCTGAAGCTGAAATGTTTGTGTGGGTGCCATGACAACACCAGAAGCGGGTCTGAGGTTGTTATATTGTGTTTTATGTTTCTTTGATTCAGTATTCTTGTTTGTGTACACTTACAGTGGAAAGAGACAATCTTATGAGTCCAGTGATACCTTTTTCTTAGAAAGAATTTTTCTTCTAAAATGTCCCAGGAACCAGAAGTTGTGAGCAGAAGAGACAAGGCAGAACAATAACACAGCAGACTTTTAGCATCTACAACTTTTCTACTGCTGGTTTACAAGGCATACATGGTAAAGCATTATGCTGGTTAATTTGTTAAGCACTTGTGCACTTTGTTAAAAGAAATAAGTATCTGAGATGGATGTCATATGTACTATTGATATTTTGTTTCTAGTTTTCACGGTGCTCCATGATTGTGAGAGGAATAAAAAGGAATTGTGGACATCAGTACGAAGCGTGGATTCTTTTGACCAGAGTAGATACACTAACACAGAATCCTGCAACAGAGCTAACACAGAACAGCATTTAACCATTCACACTCACACCTATTGGTAATTCAGAATAACAAATTAATCAAACTCTACTAAGTGCATGTCTTAGGACGGAGTATCCAGAGAGAACCCACACAGACACAGGGAGAACATGCAAACTCCACAAAGAAAGGCTCCAGTTATATGGTGGATGTGAACACAGGACTTTCTTGTTGTGCTAACCACTGCACTACCACGTTGCCTGACATGGCTCTTGAATATCATCAGTAGTGTAGGTTTCATCCTTACGGGTGGACTCAGTGTTACTTTGGCTTTTCAGTAGGGCTGCCACCATTAGTCGACTAGTCACGATTACTTCGACTATTAAAATCGTCGACGACTAATTTAATAGTCGACGCATCGTTTGAAGCTTTGTAAGGAATGAGTAGTAGTATTTAAGAGTGTAATAACGGACTGAAACAGAAGATGGCAGCACTGCATGTACAAGGATGCCAGCTGCCGTTAAACCCCGAAGAAGAAGAAGCTGTGTCCCATAATTCATAGCGCAGCCCAGCGCAGTTGTCAACAATGGCGGCAGCTAGTTAGTTTTAATATTACTCTTATTCCTCTTTCTGGGTCACAAAATAAACGTTTAACATATTTTCAGGCGAGAATGTAGCTGTGTAAACCTCAAATATCTGCTCAGTCTATCAAGACACCACATATTTTCAAAAGCGCTCCGACGTTTTTGGAGACGTCTGTTACCCACCAGCTCGATAGTTAGCCGGGGTTCAAGGCTCACTAGAGCCCGTGAGAACACCGGACTCCTGGCAAATCGTTTTCAAACCTTTTTTCAAATCTTTCGCTACTCAGGTTAAACATGTAATATAAGTCACTTAGATAACTTTAAAATGTTATTGTTTGGCTTTTTTTTAGTATTTTATTTGTTCCTGAGTAAATCGGTTTGGCTGAGATTAAAGTAATAGTTTTTACACAGCTGAACAAACGTCAAGCAGACAACTGATTATCAGAAGTGTGAGATGCTCGAGAATATACTCCGGTGTCCTGTTATATTTTAGATAGCAAGGAGCAGACAGCTGGGTTTATTAAACTCCACCGAAACAATCTGCAAATGTCATTAAAATTTAATAAACTATCATCTTGTCTTTATTTTTAGTTAGCACATACCTTAAACACTTCAAGCTGTAAGCTAATGATAGTTATATAAGAGCAGATCCATGCTGATGCAATAAGCTGTACGTTTTACGTCCAACGGATGCATGATCCGATTAGTCGACTAATTGCAAAAATAATCGGTTGCTAGTCGACTAGCAAAATAATCGTTTGTGGCAGCCCTACTTTTAAGTCCCTGATTCTGGCTCCATTCTTTGATACAGCTTTATTACTTTTCTGTTGTGAAGGTCTTTCCATGTATTCTTCTCCAAATTGTAGTCATGGTTGCCATAGAAAATTACTTTAGTTTTAATGTACTTCTGAATATAGTAGTTGGAGTATTTCATGTAGTCATCAGTCATGAATCCATATGCATCCACCTGAAGAGACAGTAAAAGAGGGAGAAGAAATCTTTTAGTACAGCACTTTTTAAGACATAGTTTACACATACATACAGTTCCGACAAAAACAACACCAACAATAATAGGTCATAATAATAATAAATAAATAAATTAATAAAATAATAATTAATACAAGTTATTGACAGCACAGTTCCAGCAGACTGATGGTTGCTTCTTCTCTCTAAAAAGACCATAGCAGCACACTTTAATTTACAATTGGATGTCAACGACCCACAAGACTTCAGAAACACTGTCCTTTTTGGCAGAAAAGTCCAGAATGGAGATTTTTTTCCTCTGTACCAAAGTAATTAATGGTCAGTTGTGAGGTCATCTGTCCAACATCTAAAGCTTGGCTGTATTTTGATCAGCAACAGGACAATAGCAGAAAATATACAACAGAATGGCTTAAAAATCAAGGTGTTGCAATGGCCCAGTCAACGTCCAGACCTAAACCTGATTGAAGTACTATCGTGGGATCAGTAGCGGTTTTTGATATGGTGGCATCGTGGTGGGGGCGGCATCACTGGCATCTGCAAAAAAAAATTTGCTCGTACTCATGCTGCCCCGAGGTCATGCCAGCGCATTTTGGGAATGGCATAGGCACTGATCGGCTTTCTATTGCCCATTTGCTGGGAGTAAGGGCGCCCTCCATTTGCGAGGTGCGCCTCCTGCTTGCGGCACAGGGAGAAGCGGGCGGGGCAGCGGGGGATTCTCTGGCTGGCTGGAGTGGCATCAAATGACCAACTCACAAAATAAAACAAAATAAAAACAAACCAACAAACACGAAAACACCAGACATGATGCAGACTTATAATTTGCACCGATGTTTTTTCGAAATTCTATTCGAAAAGGGAGCGTGAGAGTCCTCGGTGCGCCTGCTTGCTGCTGTGCTGAAGTCAAAGTAAACTTTAGTGTCATCTCCGCTACATACAGTCCAGTATATAGAGAGACGAGACGACGAGGCTTCAGTTACAGCAGTGCAAGTAAACAAACAATAAATATAAGAAGAGTAAGAAAATTAATATACACTTTAAGACTAGGGGTAAAGGGATCAATAACAGTTTAAAATTTACAGTTTAATGATTTAAAGTCTCAGACACAACCTGTCATAAGGGTAGGGGGGCAGCTGCTTCCAAATAGAGCACATTTCATTCATAATGCTGTAAATCTAAGCCCATTATGTATTCATGATTGTTCCTGGGTTGTGCGAAATCCCAGAAATAAACCCTAGACAAAGCGAATCTGTGCAAAATTAAAACCAATGGAAGATGGACAAGAAAAGTTCAAAGCCATCAGGGGTTCAGTTTAGAAAAGAAGAGGAGGAGAAACGAGCAAAAGATACAGGTAAGCAGATGTTCCATTGGATAATGGCAGGTCATGTATCCTGAAACAATCAGACTCACAATACTTTATTAATCCCTAAGGAAATTATGTGGGTTACAGTTGCTTCAAGAAGAAATGGTAAAAATAGTAACAATAACAGACTAAACTCCAAACAATACATTATGTTACAGATTTTACACATTTAAGAAATACCACTAATATATACAGATCACCCAGTTATAAAAATCAAGGATTAACAAAAGTGATGATAAATAAATATCAAGAAAATTGACAAGAATATTACAGAGTAGAAAAGAGTGTGTGTAAAAAGGATGTAACTATTGCAGTGTTTACACTGTGTTAGATGGAGGAGTTGTACAGGGAGATGGCCACAGGCAGGAATGATTTCCTGTGTTGTTCAGTGATGCTTTTTGGTAATCTCAGTCTCTCACTGAACATACTCCTGTGAATAGCCAGCAAGTCATGGAGGGGGTGGGAGGTATTATCCAACATTGTCTTTATCTTGGACAACATCTGTCTCTCAGACACCACCCTAATGGAGTCCAGCTCCATCCCCACAACATCACTGGCCTCGTGGATTAGTTTATTTAGTCTGTTGGTGTCTGTGACTCTCAACCTGCTGCCCCAGCATGCAACAGCATAGAGGATAGCACTGACCACAACAGAGATACAACAAGACAACATTATTTAGTAGGGATAGTGAAAACGTCTGTTTATGTTTGTTAGCCACTTGGCTATGATAGTAAACAGTAGACACTGATGTAGCTTACTGAATCTTTTGGACTGTGTTCAGCACAATATTAATTAGTTATTGTCAGTTGTTGAGTTGTCCTATTCTCACTGTGTGACAAATTATGATGGCTGTTTGTTAGCCGTTTGCATACTATGCATACTCTCTCTCTCTCCCTCTTCATATAAGCGTGCGTGCGTGTGTGTGTGTGTGTGTGGGGGGGGGGGGGGGGGGGGGGGGGCGACAGGCTAGGACCGTGAGATACATAAAGAAGTGCTCGCAAAAGATGAGTGGGACAAAATTTTTCAACAACAATGTGAGAAACTTTAAGTTGCTGCTGCTAAAGATGATACTACAAATCATTTTGAATAAATAATTACATGGTCTAATCTGTTATGTGGTGTTGCTCATATGAGTTTTTATGAATGTAATTTTAAAATCTTGTACAGTCAAGATAATTTTCTATTGTATCTCGATGTATTAAAAATTGACAGTCATGATACTGTCATGAATTTTATGGACAGAATTTCTAGAGCCAGCTATCAGGCAAAGAATGTTGAAATTTTCCATTTGATTCTACAAGTTATTGATCATTGACTGATATTGTGCCATACACATTTCAAAATATGCAATTCTCTTGGTTTGTGAATGCTTGTATTGATGCTGTTCAAGGAAACAAATGGAAAGACACCACAACTACAACTGGACATGAATTATATTAATAATTTTAAACTGATTTCTTAAAGAGCTGGTGTAAAGAATTTCTTTACAGACATTGGTGTATCGGGTTGTAAAGCAAAGTGAACAATGTAAAGCTTTCTGCAACGCAAACAGAGTAGCATTTGCACAGAAATATTTCCACTGTGACATTCTGATTTTATCCAGTTTGCAGAAAAGGTGTGTTAAATATTTTATTTTCATGAGAGAGTTGATTTGAGGTTTTCTCATGTTTACACAGTCAGTCTTTGGTATTATGTGCTTTTTAATGTATAGGTGTGGAAACCAAGACCTCTCACACTGAAATGTAAAGGTAATATTAACTCACTGTGTCACAAGTATGCAAAGCAAGGAAGAGAGTGAATGCTCCATTGGTTGGTCTGACCATTGCCCAGGATTTTCTATTCAGTTTAGGTGACTTTAGGAACCTGTGGATAAAAAACATGCTTTAAGAGAAAACAAACCAAAACAAAACATATTAAAAGAATCTATCTAAAACCTGAACACTGACTATTTAGCTAAAACAGCTTTATGAAAGGCTGTAAATTATTCAAATATCCAGGGGCATATGCACACCTACAGAATTTTATGCTGTCAGCAAATATTGATTACTTGAAAAATATGGCAAAAAAGAGAGAAAAGCATTAGGCCTAGTTAATTTCCTACTATTAAAGTTGATATCACTGAAAATATGCAGATATAAAAACCAAATAAGAGGGTGGAGGGTGGCCAGTGCCCCCTGGCGCCTCTGTAAATATCTGATTGTTGCATTTATTACAGTTTAATTATTAATTTCAGTATCATATTTTTTGGTGAATTTATGGCCAGAAATCTGATAAATATAATTCTCTGTTTTAATCCCTAATATTTTTTTATCCATGCAGGGAACTCTAATTTACCTACAAATACAAGCATCTGTTTTTCAGTCCCATATTTAAATAAAGTAACTGCTAATTTTTCCCATAAGGTATCTGTTCAGTCTTTATTTCAGGATAACATCTGATGTTTTAATATTGATGTTTTGTTTTTGTTTTTACTTCAGTGACAATGCATTTATTTCTGTTTTGTAATGCACTGTGTTGAATGATTTTAAACCACAAATACTCTGCACAGGATGGTTATAGGAGTCTGACCTGTTCTTCACATATCGGAGGAACTCCTGGTGTAGAGCGTAGAAGCGACTCTCATTGTACTGCCCTGAATAGTAGGTCCTTGGCCTGGTGAGGTTAAAACACAAAAGACAGGAGGGATAATTTATAGTTTTTGAAATTAAAACCAATACAGTTGCTGTCAGGTTTATATTGTTGGTTTGTGATTTATGCTTAGAATGCTTACTCATATATGCTTAGAGTTATATAATCAATTGCATATTGATAGAATGTCTGATCCTTAGTAGTCTGCAAAGACTCTGTGTGCATTCCAGAGCACTCTGGCATACCACACTCATCCAAAGGTCATGAGAGAGGTCGTACCTTCTCTTTCTGATTTATACTATCCGGTCTTTAAGTGATGACATGACGAATCCTGCTTCTGGGCCCAAACTACCCTGCTTTTAATAAGACTTTTGTGTTTTCAACATGTTTTAATGCTTTGTATCTTGTTCTATTTAATCTCAAAAAGCCCCTAAACACAGTCAGTGATCACTGTCAGCCTCTCGTGATTTTTATTACCGCTATTCATTTTAAAGCTCAGTTTTTAAAACCTTACGATGTAACTACAGCTCAGCCCGTGCAGCAGTATATTAATGACTAACCTCGTATTGTGGATGGATTATCTTTGTTTTTCTCCTGACTGAAGTTTGGTCCATTTACAGCATCCTGCCATGCGATTGCTTTTGTCCCTGACCACCAAGAATCCTCACGTTAACTTTTATCGAGTGGAAAAAAGTTAGCGTTCATCCTCCAGCTTCACTGTGTTTATATTATGCTAACGTAGCTGTGTTGCTGGTGATCACATAGCACATTGTTATATACCAGGTAGCCAAACTTCAGTGACCCTACAAATGTCACTGTTTTTTAGTTTTCTGTCTGCATTTATGTCAGAAGTGATAGCAGAGCTGTACGTCTTAATTTGTTTTCGAAATCCCTCAGTCAGGACATGCTATATCGTATTTAGATGCAAGCTGCCGAGCTAACTCCCCGCTAACTTCTAAATCCGAGAAATGTCATAAATTCCGTTTTCATGGATGCCTGGATGTTAAACTTAATTGTTACACCTGGTAGAGCAGCAACACTGATCATTATATTAAAGATGAAAGGATTTAGACAGTTTTTAACTCTCAGTGACGCCACAGTGATCGCTTGACTTATGGGCCTGCAGCGGAGTTTGGGCCCAGACACGGCTAATGACGTCAGAATTAAAGACCGGATAGGAGGACACCAACTCTATATCTGTTTAAGTATAAGTGCCTGTCATGGTCCCTGTGCCTCTCTGGCTGCTCATGTTGGCCACAAGTTTGTTCTGTTCTTTCTCCTGCTTGCCTGGTTGGAGCTCACTGTGGGCTCTCACCCTTGGCCCACGCACCAGCAGTGATTACTACACCTGTTGCTGATCAGGCAGCGTCCATCTGGCCTATTTAACGCTGCGGCAGAGAATTCGGCACTGGAGCGTTGAACCTCCCGTGTTCGTGCTCTCAGCTCTCTTTCTGAAAGAAACTCTGTCGGTGCTGTGTGACGTTTTGATCTAATCGGTCTCTCTGTGTTTAGATCTCCCTGGAACTTGTGGCGGACCCAGACCTGTGATCCCCATGTGTGTGTGTTAACATAAGTGGAAATTGGAGCGAGAGTGGCCTTGGAGAAGCGAGCGAGCGTGAGGAGTTTGGGCTGAGTGGAGAGCAAGTGTGGATTCCCTCCCCTGGAGCCCTGAACCCCTGCCCCATTCACTGTATATACACATCACTGTGGTTTTCCCTCTGTGTTAATAAATTGTCAACCTTTTGCTTGCCAGCACGTAGTCTGCACTTGGATCCATCTGTTAGCCGTGACAGTGCCTTTTGGCAGCAGATCATTCACTGGGTCACATCTTGACACACACACCTACACACACACACACACACACACACTGGTACTCTTTGTTCACATACATGCCTGTTTAAGATGTCCTATGTTAATGAACCTATGCATATTCATGTAACCACAATAAAGAGCAGTGCTACGGGGGAGCTGACTGAGAGTGACTGGGGTTCGAGCGGCAGGAACAACGCTCGTCTCGGTCATCTCCCTCGTTCACAAGATCCAACAAAGAGTTTGGCCTGGTGTTCCATGCTTTTCTAGCTGCAGTAGAATTGTCTCTGATTGTTTCAGCAATAGGTTTGTGCCCAGACAGACCCAGATCAGTTGTCCATTAAATCGTAAAAGAAAAAGTGGATAGCAACTCAAGTTGTTGTTGTTTTAGTTGTTTCCAGAGTGCATTTGTAGTATACATCTGCTAACAGCGAGGCACCTGTGTCTTCTCACTTGTGGGTGCACTCAGCAGTGACATGTAGGAGCCACGAGGAAGGCCATGGATTTTAACCAGTTAGACAAAACCACAGCTGGCAATTTTTCTCTAGTTCTTCTCCACTCTTACCTCTGAGTTGAGAAAGCTTCTTTTAAAAAGTTGTCTTAGGACACTACAAACCAGTTACAAAAGTTGAGATTTGTTAAAGCAGGAGAAAAAATAGCTATTAAATAACTACTCATTTAGATGCAGCTGATGATTACCATTTCTTGCGGAAAGGACCACCAGAGACCTGCTGTCCTTTAAGGAGACCCTCGAGCCATTGGAAATCTCTCATGCCCTCGGGAATCATCACATATTTTATTCCCTGCCAAGAGAAAAATTAAGGAGTGAAATAATCTTTGATTTGTGGAGAGTATAAACAATATCACACTGTAGTCTTGTAAGTTACCTCATCATGAGGGGCAGATTTGTATCCATACTTCCTAAAAATATAATTTGATGGAGTGCGCTGTGTGAACGTACACTGATGTTCTATTTCCTACATCTTCCTCAAAACCTTTGGTAACGGCACCGTTCATCCTGCCAAACAGACACGTCAGAAAGTTGATCTCTTCAAAATCAGTCAGCAACAGCATTCAAATTGAAGGCAGTGTGATATACCTTTTATCTTATCGTGCTTTTCCTTAGTTTCTGTCATATAGCAGCATATATAGTTTCTGTCATATAGCAGCCTATGTGCAAGTAGTTTTTTTATCGTGTAATAAACCCCCCCCCCCCCAAAAAAAAAAAAAAATAATGTCTACGCTGCAGACTGCACCACTATTTTCCTCCTCTGACACACAAACTAAAATGAGCTGATTTTTTTTCCTAACAATTCCAAGGAATTGGGCTACTGGAAGCCGGATCTCTACATGAACTAGCTCCTGGTTCCCAACCGTAACTGAAGTTAAGGTAAGTTTCTCAGAATTTGAATTAGTAAATCTCAGACCAACACTAATATTAACACTAACCCCTAAATCTAACCTTAATTTTATGTTAGTAAATCAAAATGTACCTACTTATCTGAAATCTTTAAGTTAGTAATATATTTGGCATAGATTGCACTTTTTTCCCCTTTTCTCAGTGGCAGAAACAAATGGTAAATGGCCTGCATTTGTATAGCGCTTTACTCAGTCCCTAAGGACCCCAAAGTGCTTCACACTACATTCAGTCATTCACCCTGCCCTGGGGCGCACTGACAGAGGCGAGGCTGCCGGACACTGGCGCCACCGGGCCCTCTGACCACCAGCAGGCAAACATGGGGTTAGTATCTTACCCAAGGATATTTGGCATGCAGCCAGGAGGCAGCCTGGGATCGAACCACCGACCTTCTGATTAGTGGCTGACCTGCTCTGCCACCTGAGCTACAGCAACCCCAACCCCAAACAAGCTTCCATCATTGTTAAACTCTTGGCTCAGTATTTTGAGTTGTGGTTCTAGAGTTGTTATTTGTTGCTTTGAAAGTATAAGATGATTTACATTCTAGTTCCTGAATATGTTATTTTGTAGTGTTCTGGAGTTTGTTATTTATAGTCCTTGATTTTTTTTATGCTTGTTCCCCTTAATGTCCAGTCTGCCTCTGTCTCCTGGTTTGTCAATTTAATCACAATCAGACTCAACAGTAGCATTTCATTATGATCATATAATATATGGAGAGGATATTTCCTATCAGCTTGAAACTTCTCTTCTCTTCTCTTCCAAGGGGATAATTGAAAGTTTTTAAGGGTAAATATGACTACAAAGTTACATTTATATTTTTAATACATGATATTTAAGTTGCGGGTGCAGTGCACTGACATTTAGACAACATCCTGGTTCATCCTGGTTCCTCTTCTCCTGTTTGTCAGTCATGCATCCAATGACTTGGATGAACTGCAAACTTACATTATGGAATTTACATCACGTGGACAGTTGTGTGTACAGAGCATACAGAAGGGGGTATTGACTCTACAATGGAGGATGTTTTCTTGCCCAGTCTGTAGTACCCAGTGACATATGTCAGTTAGTGCATGAAGTTTGTCCACCAGTTTATTTGAAATGATGGTGTTATGTGGAGCTGTATATATATATTTCCCCCTGCGGGCGGTCAATCCTTCAAGCTCGGGTCCTCTACCAGAGGCCTGGGAGCTTGAGGGTCCTGCGCAGTATCTTAGCTGTTCCTAGGACTGCACTCTTCTGGACAGAGATCTCCGATGTTGTTTCTGGGATCTGCTGGAGCCACTCGCCTAGTTTGGGAGTCACCGCACCTATTGCTCTGATTACCACGGGGACCACCGTTACCTTCACCCTCCACATCCTCTCAAGCTCTTCTCTGAGCCCTTGGTATTTCGCGAGCTTCTCGTGTTCCTTCTTCCTGATGCTGCTGTCATTGGGAACCGCTACATCGATCACTACGGCCGTCTTCTTCTGTTTATCTACCACCACTATATCCAGTTGGTTAGCCACCACCATTTTGTCCGTCTGTATCTGGAAGTCCCACAGGATCTTAGCTCAGTCATTCTCAACCACCCTTGGGGGCATCTCCCATTTTGACCTCGGGACTTCCAGGTTAAACTCGGCACAGATGTTTCTGTATACTATGCTGGCCACTTGGTTATGGCGTTCCATGTATGCCCTGCCTGCTAGCATCTTGCACCCTGCTGTTATGTATTGGATTGTCTCAGGGGCATCTTTACACAGCCTGCACCTGGGGTCTTGTCTGGTGTGATAGACCCCATCGTCTATGGATCTTGTGCTAAGAGCTTGTTCCTGTGCTGCCATAATTAGTGCCTCTGTGCTGTCTTTCAGTCCAGCTTTGTCCAGCCACTGGTAGAATTTCTGGATATCAGTCACCTCTGCTATCTGCCGGTGGTACATACCGTGCGGGGGCCTGTCCTTCCATGATCGTTCCTCGCCTTCCTCCTCTTTCTTGGCTTTCTGCTGCCTGAGGTATTCACTGAGCACGCTGTCAGTTGGGGCCATCTTCGTGATGTATTTGTTTGTTGTCTCATCTTGGTGCTGACACTCACCAGTCCCCGGCCTCCTTCCTTCTGCTTAGCGTACAGCCTCAGGGTGCTGGACTTGGGGTGAAACCCTCCATGCATGGTCAGGAGCTTTCTTGTTTTGATGTCAGTGACTTCTATCTCCTCCTTTGGCCAGCTTATTATCCAGCCGGGTACCTGATCACGGGCAGGGCCTAGCTGTTGATAGCCCGGATCTTGTTCTTACTGTTCAGCTGACTCCTCAGGACTTCCCTGACCCTCTGCAGGTACTTGGTGGTTGCAGCTTCATGGTTCCCATTTGCCTGTGGGATCCCCAGGTACTTGAAACTGTCCTCTATGTCTGCAATGTTGCCTTCTGGTAGTTTGATCCCCCCAGTTTTGACTACCTTCTCTCTCTTTGTTATCATCACTTCTCTAGTCCAAATGACATTCCGATATCAGGTACTAAAATCTGCTAATCTGGTACCAGGAACTATGATCTAATGGAAAACCTTGAAAACCGTGGCAAATTGATCCGAGTAGGTACTAATGGAAAAGGGGGTAAAAATTTTTACCCCATTCCTACAAGACTGCTCAAAGAAGTCCTACCATTAAGAATGCTTCAATCTTAAATATGACCAACCTATCTCTATTAGTGGACTACAAACCACAGACCTTCAAGCTGGTGGTTTAATAATTAAACCACTACTTAAAAAGTCACTTGACCTAGCTGTCTTAGCTAATTATTGGCCAATCCCCAACCTCCTTTTATCTAAAACAGTCTTGAAAGGGTTGTTGTCAAACAGCTAACAGATCATCTGCAGAGGAATGATTTATTTGAAGAGATTCTGTCAGGTTTCAGAGCTCATCACAGTACAGAAACAGCTTTAGTGAAGGTTACAAATGATCTTTTTATGGCCTCTGACAGTGGACTGTGCTTGTCCTGCTAGACCTCAGCGCATCGTTCAACACTGTGTTTTATTACGGAGATTAAAGCATGCTGTAGATATTAAAGGTACTGTGCTGCAGTGGTGTGAGCATATCTACCTAACAGTTCCACAGCGTTCTGTGCTATAACAAGGAAATTAGAATTGGTCTTACATTATACATGCTTCCGTTAGGGAGTATTATGATAATAGATAGTATGTATTTTCACTGCTATGCAGATGATACCAAATTTTATCTATCCATGAAGCCAGATAACACACACAGGTTAGTTAAACTGCAGGAATGTCGTAAAGATATAAAGATCTGGATGACCTCTAATTTTCTGCTTCTAAATTCAGATTAAGCTAAGTTATGGTACTCAGCCATAAAAATCTTAGAAATATGGTATCTAACCAGATGCTTACTCTGGATGTCATTACCTTGGCCTCCAGTAACACTGTGAGGAATTGAGGACTTGTTTTCACCAGAATATGTCCTTTGTATTAAACAAATATGTAGGACTGATTTCTTCCATTTGTACAGTATCTCTAAAATCAGAGACATTCTGTCTTAGAGTGATTCTGAAAAACTAGTTCATGCATTTATTATTTCTGGATGGACTACTTTAATTCACTATTATCAAAATGGCATCCAGAAACTCTTAAAAGAGAATGACCAGCCAAAAGTTTGAGTCCTGAAACTCATGCACTTGAGTTATGCAGGAGGTCCACCCATGAATAACTGAAAAAAACAGGTTTGTTGAGCTGCCTAGAAAAATGCGGAACTGCTTTGACATGACCTTAAACAACCTTGAAGGGCCAAAACTCTCCAGCATGATTGAATTAAAACAATTCTACAAAGGAGAGTGGGGCCAAATTCCTGTTGCCACAAACATGTGAGTGCAATTCTTGCTGTCAAGAGTTGCTTGCGGGGGGCAGTTACTTTTTCACATAGAGTCACTTTTAGATATTGGATATTTTTCCAGGGTGTGTTTGATAGATCACTATAGAGCTGTCAAAACTTGATGAGCTCAACCCTGCCACCAATTATTCCAGCATACACACGCCTTGACATCTTGGCAGATGTTGAGCTGTTTAATTAACACACAGAAAACAAAAACCATAGTCCCTGGAGAGTGTATGTTAAGCTGTTCCAAAGTAGAAACACACACTCTGTGTGATACTTTGAACATCTTTATTTAACTTGATCATAAAGGAGTATAATATATAATATGTGGTATTTTTGTATATGTTAGATATCCCTAGAGATTACATCAAACCTAAGTGATCGCTGTGCTCTGCATCAAACTGCAATGAGATAGGAATATTTGATCATTAAAATATCCTTAAGTTCAGAGAACATTAACTACAGGTATGTTTTGTAGCTCTTTCTTACCGAAAAACGTAATCATGAGCATCGATCTCTGCACCCACTTTTGAGTATGGAAGAAATATAGTATCATCAGAACGTGCACCTGCTAGTTAGATGGCATGTATGTGTATGTATATAGATGTGAGCGTGTATGTGGAAATATGTGTGTGTATGCATATACGGATGCAAATATGTATATATACATATATGTATGTATGTGCGTGTATGTTTGCAGGTGTATGTATAACTTGTACATATCTTTCTTGTGTAAATGTAAATTTGTCTGTTATTGTGTAAATACTTACGCTATTGTGTACTCCACACACATGGAGAGATGCCAAACTGCCTTTCACTGTTCTTGTAATAGTGACAATAAAAAGTTATTCTATTCTATTCTATTTTTCCATCTGTAACAAAGTATTGGGTAATTGTCTTAAAATTTTGATGGATTGGTCTGAGACTTACAAAATCCCCCCCTCTCTCTCTCTCACACACACACACACAAATATGAAGTTATTCCGTTTCAATTTCACATAATAACATGATCTTTGACTTACTGATGGCAAAAAAAATCGTTTTTATTTTTACCATGTGCATATGTCTAAATGCATTGAGTTGCTGCCTGTGATTGGATGACTAGATATTTGCATTAAAGAGCAGTCTAAGAAGTGTCCCTAATGAAGTGATCAGTAAGTGTATCTTAATTTAGTGCTGTATGAATAATTTCATGTCTCTCAATACAAGTTCAAACTTCACTTTCTTTAACTCAGCAGTTCCTCATTTTATTTTTGCTAGGCCCCCCTTTACAGCCGATACGGGATACATACGTTGGCACTGCCATTGTGCAGGTGAAGCCAAAGGCAAGCTATGCTTCATCATATTTTCTAGTCTTTGGCTTGGAAGGAAGTTGGTTTGGAAGCATATTTGGCATTCCTTCATCCTCTGCTTTGCGTTTGTGTGGGAGCCCTGTCAAAAACCTGTCCATCATGCTAGCTGTGTCCAAGAATTCTTTTTTGTTGTTTGTTTGTTTTTTTGGCTTCACCAGAACGTTTGTCTCTGTGGTGTTAGAATTAGTGTATTTCTACTATGGAAAACTGTGTCTGGTGCAAAAAACACTGCTTAAAGGTGCCATCATATATATATTTTTTACCACTAAGGTCTTTCATTGTTGTGTGTCTTTGCCTTTTTATTATTATACTGGGAGTCAGAAATTGGAAGGGAAAAAAAATATTACTTCTTGCTGCTTAGCCTCACACATATACTGATATTTAATCTAGATTCAGTTTCACAAACACCTACCATCATATTTGAACTCCATGAACCCAAAAGGATTGTTAAAATGTGAAAGGCGATTCCACTCGCTCATGTTAATGTTGTCCTTGTGCAGAAACAAACGTATGTTGGGAAGAAAAGCCTTCTTGAAGTTCTCATCCTGAGAGTTTCGCAGTGATTGGGCACATGTCTGATAATCACAGAAGTATTAAATCATGAAATTGGTTAAAATGTGAAAGCTTTATACACCCAAGGAAACAACAAACACAACAGTTACAGAAATTTGATGAACAATTAAGAATTATGTATTTTAATTAAAGGAATGAAACCATTAAGCCAAACAGAAAATACAGGACAGTTACAGCAGAGGCAACAGACTGACTGCATGGCTGAGCACACTTCAGCGTTGCCAGCCCACAGCCATCAAGTTAATTACTACATTTGTACTGTTTCTGTCATATTGTGTCTTAGCATGCTTACTGTTGGTCTAGGTGGGGCATCCTGGTTATAGACATCATCAAAATCCCACTGAGGAGCCTTTGTGAAATTTCCTCTGTAGAGGAGAGGTATTGGAGTCTCAACCACGGCTCCATGGGTAGAGTATTTCAGCTCTGTCACTGGGTTTGTTTGTGTTAAATCAAGTTTTGCCTGGCTGGCTGTGGTAGACACAGAAGGTGGCACAGCTGGTTTTTCTTTCTGTCCCGGGAGTTTAATATCAAACGAAAAACTTTCCAATCCAAGTTCATGTTTTCCAGAGAAAGTTGTCCAACTGAATCTGAAATTAGGCAGAAAAGCATCAATGGTAACAGGACATAAGTCAGCAAAAAGAAAAGTTCAGAATTAGCAAATTAATACACAATTCCTTTTTTAATGTCTGTTTTTATGAATAAAAAATATTAACGTTTTGATAAAGATTCCTGAGATGGAATGAAATGAATGAAAACCACCAAACTAACTGTCATTACAAGGAGCAATAAAATTATCCTGGAGATTTGGGATGCCATCATTGTCAAGTGAAGGCTTGCTGTTCAATTAAACACACATGTATGCACTTCCTTCTGAATTTGACACTTTTTCACTGATGTGAATGGGCTGGGCTACAGCACAGTTTGCAGACAGATAAGGAGTTAAATGTATTCACCCACACAGATCTTACGTGGTCAGGACGTAAGATCCTCAGCAGCACCTCTTCTTTCTCAGGAGACTGAAAAGACTAGGCAATGAGCCCCCGCATCCTCAGGACCTTCTATCGCGCTGCCATTGAGAGCATCCTCACTGGATGCATCACCACCTGGTATGGCAACAGCACCGCTTACAACCGCAAAGCTCTCCAGAGAGTAGTGCTGTGTTCTGAATGGATAATTGGAGTTGAGCTTCCCTCCCTCCAGGACATCTACAGGAAGCGGTGCCTGAGGAAAGCGGGGAGGATCATCAAGGACAGTCACCCCAGCCATAAACTGTTCAGACTACTTCCATCAGGAAGGAGGTTCTGCAGTATCCGGTCCCGTACCAGTAGACTGAGAGACAATAGGAGTAATGCTATTAAATTTATTTGCTGGAGGGAATAGCTGAAAACATATGCTTATGTGCCAAGACCAAAATCTTTTACCTGAATATCAGTCTGAATGTGCATGTATGACACAAAATGTAGATGGTCTGCAGAACAGCCGTGTAGTTATTAAAAAAAAAAAAGAAGTGTGCATTTACTTAAGTGAAAGAAAAGCTTACACTTCTCAGTAGTAAACTATCACAATTAATTGTCTGTAAATGAAATTTTATCAATTGACATAAATTCTGCTTTAAAGAGTCTTTTAAATTAAAGTGGCAATACACAAGTCTTACGGTTTGAATAATCAGTATAAAGTAAATGCTGATCATTCTTCTAAAAGCTCACTTTCATTAAAATGAAGGCTTGATTTGCACAAATGGAAAGCAGATGGTTTCTCAACAGTAACTGAACTGGCAAAATAGGGATAATCACCTTAACTTAAAAAGTAAAAAAGCAAAGCAAAAAAAGCAAACAAAATAGAAATGAAGTGGCTTGTGGTGCTTTTCTTATCTGACCATCACTCAAACCCTTTCCGCAAATGTTTATATAGCACTTTACATGCAAGTCTGTCTCACCTACAATAAGACTAATTTAGAATCACCATTAACAGAATGCATGTTTGTTTTTGGACTGAGGGAATAGCAAGGGAATAACCACATGAGCACACAGAGAACACGGAAACGCCACAAAGGATGTCCAAGAAAGTTGTTTGTGAGCAAGAGATAAATGATTTGTAAAATTATTAGTAAATTTAAGGCAAAAATACTTATTGCAAAGTTCTATTTTTTAATTTACAGTTTTAATAGACACTTAATAAAATGTATGTTATAGCATTTAAATAAAAATGTTCTAGTTTCTCAATTTATTTTAAATTAACACCACAAAAAGCCATAAATACTGCAGTAGCACATAACATTTAGTTGATACTCACAGTCTGTTCCGGTATGGACCAGCAGAGACCTTTTCTCCTTTGAGAAGGCCCTCAAGCCATTGGTAATCCCTCATCCCCTCAGGAATGAACACATATTTTATACCCTGCCAAAAGGAAAAGGAGGACAAAGAAGCCATCTTTACTCTAGTGAAATAAAACAAAAATCAAGGGCCAATAAAAAGCTTCATTACCTCATCATGAGGAGCAGCTTTGTATCCGTGTTTTTTAAGGATGTAAAGAGATGAAGTGATGGAGTGGGCTGTGTGGACATACACCGATGTTTTGTTTCCTACATCTTCTTCAAAGCCCTTGGTGATGGCACCATTCATCCTGCCACACAGTCGAAACAAGCAGGTGTTGCAGATGTTAAACTTGGCTTCAAATGCTTAAGCTTAGTAATTTGTTCAGATCAATTGAGAAGCAATCGTGGCTTTCATTTTGGGAGAATTGTTTCTTTGTGGAAGCAACCACCTTCAGCAATACCACTGAAGTGTTGGCCCAAAACATTTCAGAACATACTCTTACTGAAAGTTAATTTACTTAACACGCTTTCCATTCTGACTCTATGACGACACTGATGTTTGAAAGAATACATTGGAGTTTCTACACTTCAAGCAGGTGAGCTATCAGATCCAGTGCCACATTTTTACTGTCAAAAAAATTTGCTAATCAGCAGCCGTTCTCACGTTTTTCTTTTTTAGCGTTCTTATGTTTTAAACCTAACTTTTAGTAAAAGATACACCTTAATAGTTGATAATTTCTTTCCTACCGAAAAACATAATCATGCGCATCAATCTCTACACCCATTCTGGAGTTGTTCAAGATTCCTGCAGTACCAACCACTGCACAGTGCACACAACCATCACCACCGGATTTTGGGAGGAGGAACGGCTCTTTTGGCTTTGGAATCAACTTTACTGACTTCATCACATCTGCAAACAAGAAAAATTCAAATATGTGTTTACTCTGAGTGCTGTAGTTCCAGCATAGTAATGTATCATGTATATGTGAAAACAGAGAAGCAAGATGAAGGCCATAACTCTTATTCATGCATTAACAGTTGTTTCTTCAGCTTCACCTGACTCACCCACTCATGTTTACTAAAAAGAGAAGGGAGCTTTCAGTGAGCGGAACAAGAGCAAACTTGTCATGGTCTGTGTGGAGGGAGGCATGAAAGGGCGCAAATTGCAGACTAAAATGCGGAGACCAAGCTAAAACTCAAAATGGTTTTCTCCAGTGTTTGCTGAACACTGGAGAAAATAAACTAAACTTGGCGATACAAAATAAACTTGGCAGGTTTGGCAAAGTCATGTGTGACTTAAATACACACATGAGGTGATCAGGAGAAGTGGCAACCCATGGGGAAACAGCTGACACACATGAACATAACGACATCAGAGGAAACTTAAAACTAAACACAGTGAACACAGGACCTCTTTCAAAATAAAACAGGAAACATAATGAAATGCAGAGCTAGAACAAAAGTGCAACAAGAAAACCTGGAGCTCCTGAAATAGTCCAAAACAAAAGTCTATGAAAGGCACTCAAGCTTAGAAGATAGTCCGTAAACCTTTCAGGGGGCCGACCCAGAGGGTGACGGCACAGGAGTCCATGATCGAACAGTTCAGGAGGCTGACCGCGGAGCCAGCAGTGGCGACGAAGCAGGTCCAAAGGTTGCCTGCACCGGCGAAGAAGTCCACAACGTGGTTGTGGAGGCTGGCGCCGCTATGGCTGAGGTGAATGTGGCTCTGGAAGTAGCCACCGGTTGTGGCGAGGAAAATGCAGCACTTGTCTGCTGCGGTCGCGACATGGACATGGAGACAGGCAGGAGACTGAACACGCCAACTTTTACTCCTGTAGCTGGTGAACGGAGAGCTGCTTCACAGGGGGGCTGGAGTGATTCAGTCTGCACGCTAGGGGGGCTGCTGCTGCTTTGGCAGTGAATGTGAAACTCCTCCCATTGTAGGCAAAACAAAGTTCTTGTGATGATCCGATAAACGCTCCACAAAAAACGGGTTGGCAGCAATAATCCGACCCAGCTGGACCATAATAGATTCCTTCTCCACCTCCTGTCCTCGTGCAGAGAAGATAATCCAAAAACCATGGAGCTGTGTAATGTGGACACTAAACTCAAAAAAAGTCTGAAATTAATGTCTGCCTGGTCCCACATGGTCAGGTCGTTCTGTCACAGTGTGCGGCAGCAGATTGTATGACTTTGCCTAAAATCCAAAAGCGAGCCGTTTAATATGGCTGACAAAAAGGTACAAAAACAAAAGGCAGATGCACACAGGAGAGAAACTAACTAGAACTAAACTGGGAAAATTAAATGCTGAACAAAAACAAAGAACAAAAGCTTGAACGTGGAAAAATCCTGGAGGCATGGAAACATGATGTGGAACAACAGACGACCAAGAATAAACAGAAACACACAGACTAAATACACACAAGGGTGATTAGGGTAAATGGCAACACATGGGGAAACAGCTGATACACATGAACATAACGACATCACAGGGGAAACGTAAAACTAAACACAATGAACACAGGAACAGAGGACCTCTTTCAAAATAAAACAGGAAACATAATGAAACACAGACATGACAACATTAACTTAACAAAAGACATGCAGATATGAAACACATGAAGAGCAAGGGAGACTTAACACAGGGGTAGGAAGACACAAGGGGAATCTAATAACAAAGAACTGCAATGAAAACCTAGGCATAATAGGAATGAACTTAGAAAACACAAAGGACTTAAACATAAAAATAAACTAAAACTCAAAACGCTGGGTCAAAGGACCCAGGATTGTGACAAAACTGGGATTGTCTTCAATATTTAATTAAGTTTAACAACAATGAATGAAGGAAGGAATAACTGCTAACATGCTCTATTAAAGTAGTTCATTTAAACAATGAACTAATTGCTAATTTTATTCTGCTTGCCCAGTTCAGGGATGTGGTTGGAGCCTCATCATCATTTTCCCTGTAAAAAAACAAATCAAAAAACAACCTCAAACAAACAAACTTAAGATCTTTTAATTTTTTTTATAACTGCTCCCCTCATTGCTGGTGAACTCTGCTGTTGCCAACTTCCTTGTTTTAGCCACTTGTCAGCCAATCAGCATTCAACTAATACACGGGGTCATCTATGTAGAGCATCACGCAGCCAGGATGTTGGAGGACTGAAAGTGCTGGTTTGAAACCACTCTCAGAAAGCAAATACACACAACTGGACACAAGCTCGGTACCATAAATTCACAGCAAGCCTGGGTTTGAATTCAGCCCGGGTCTTTCTGCGTGGAGTCTACATATTGCAGGTGGTACGTTATAGCAACACCATGTGACCTTGAATTGGATAAACATAAGAAAATGGATAGGGGAGCATTGATTTGAGAAGTAGCCTCAAGTGGCTGCTAAAGAAACTGCAGTTTTTGTCAAATTCTTGTTGGCTTCATTCTTTACCTAGGAGGTTCCTGCTTTGTGTTGACAATTGGAACAGTTGTGGAAATAAAGCCATCAAATTAGAGCTTACATTTACAGCATTAGCATCATAAACATTATTATGCTTAGCATTATGTGCCAAAAAGTTGCTTGAGGATGTGGCATAACAAAAGAAAATAGGTGTGTCACTTAAAGACCTACCGTTGTACCTGAACTCCATAAAACCAAAAGGATTATTAAAATGTGAAAGCCGATTCCACTCGCTCATGTTGATGTTGTCCTTGTGCAGAAACAAACGTATGTTTGGAAGAAAAGCCTTCTTAAAGTTTTCATCGTTAGAGTTTCGCAGAGACTGGGCACATGCCTGAAAATCATAAAACTATTAAATACAGGAAATGAGCCTAAGACAGAATTTGCTCTGATGTAATGATCCAACTCTATTAAATAACAGCCTTGAATAATTCAAAACGGGGAGAACCAAATGACAGAAAAAATGTAATAAAGCAAGAGTAATTAGCCATGTGCCAGATAGTTATTTTTAAACATCTGTATTGGTTTCAGCAGAGAATTTCATAATTGGTGCATCACTGCAGGAAAGAGTGAGTGCAGACATATGAGAAGCCACAAAGGTAGAAAAACAGCTCCACAAAATGAAAATAATGAAATTAAAGGGGGAAACAAGGTACATGTATAGGTCACAAGGAAAACGATCGACTGCTTGGCTGAGCAGAATTCAGCGCTGCCTATACCCAAACACAGAAAAGTTAGGAACTGCATTTATATTACTTCTCTCATATCTTAGCATGCTTACTGTCGGTCTAGGTGGTGCATCCTGGTTATAAACATCATCAAAATCCCACTGAGGAAGCTTTGTGAAATTTATTTTGTAGAGGATAGGCATAGGAGTCTCAGCCATGGCTCCACGTGTAGCGGTTTTAGATTTTGTCACTGGGTTAATTTTTGTTGAAATAACTTTTGGTTTGCCAGCTGTGGTATACACAAAAGGTGATGCAGATGTCTTTTTTATTTTTCCCAAAAATGTAATGACACTGTCAAAAGAAAAGTTTTCCCATTTGTGTCCATTTTTTCCTGAGAAAGTTGTCCACCTGAATCGGGAATTAGACAGAAATGCAGTAGAGGTAACAAACAACAAACAAATAGCAAAGTACAAATAATAGAACTAGCAAATCAGTTCACAGTTCTTTTTTTAATGATTCCTTATTTAAACACAAAATAAAAAAAAAACAAAGAAAAACAACCCCAACTGACCTTTTGGATAAATGTTCCTGCGATAGAATAAACACCAGAAAACCAAGTGTTACTAAAAGGAGCAAAGAAAAAATCCTGAACTTTTGGACCGGCATCACTGCTGAGTGAAGGCTTTGCTGTTGAATTAAAAAGAAAAGTATTTTCTCTTTCTTTTGAGATTTGCTCAGAGGTCGAAAAACCACCTGGAGTATTTACAACTTGATGGGACTGCTGAGATAAACCCACAGAGATCAGCAATAAAATAAATTCACAAAGACACACATACACCTACACACAGATACATAGACCTAAACACACAGAGATCAGCAATAAAACAAACACACACACACTGCTTCAGAAGAATGTTTATTTTACATAAAGGGGAAGGTATGGCAAAATGACTAACGACTACAGGGTTCATACCTGTAATTGTTCTATTTTAAAACAGGAAACATCATTCCTTTAATTAATTTTAGGTCTGATTTGTAAATTAACCTCTGTGTGAGAACAGATACAGGACTGTTTTGGTTTCCTCTGGATGGCAGATGGACACAGCAGTAAAACATGCGAATCAACTGGGAGTGTTTGTTCAGTCTACTGTATTGCTGTGATACTGTAAGCAAGTTCATGTAATGAGAAGCCCCACTCTTCAAATGTTGAGAAAAAAAACTGTTAGGAAAGGTGCTCTGTGAAAATTAACAATGCAAAGTTATAAGAGTGTCTCTTACCATTTGAGGAAATAACATGTAAACAAACGAGCTTCTCTACTGTGTTGCTCTTTCTCTTTTAAGTCTTTGTTTCATAGGTTTTAACATTCCTTTTATTCTGTGTGTGTCGCGGCAACTGTGTAGCAGGCAGGAGAGGACCCAAACGCAGCACTCCAAAAACACCACATAAACTCAAAAGCAGCTTTATTGCTGAAACTGAAAATAAAATATAGCCAGGAATGAAGAAACTGACACAAGGAATCTCACTTTGATCATATGGAAAAACTGCACAAGGACTAGAGAGAAGAGAGAGAGAGGGGGAGACTACGGACATAAATACACACAAAGGATCACGAGGGAACAGGCCACAGGTGGGAACACAGCTGACACTACACCAGACTAATAACACAACATGATACACATGAGGCAGGAGACTCTCAAAAAAAAAAGAAAAGAAAAGAAAGTAACACACTGAGATTCAGACACAGGGACTGGAAAGAAAAACACATGACTGACTGGGGAGACAAAGAAATGAAACACAGAGAAAACACTGAAGCCTGAAGCTCAATCACAAAACCCAAGATAACCTAGAAAATAACTTTTGGTAACCAGACATCATTATCTTACTCTTTGAAAAAGTCCAGACAAAAACCCAAAACATGACAGTGTGTCTGAGGGAAATAGTATGGCATTATTTACACAAGGACTACTAATGGCACTGACAGGAACAAGACTTGAGGTTTATGACAGTTAATTTTGCAGACCTGATCCCTGTCTTCAAAGTGACCATTTCAAAGGCAACAAGATCACAAGCGCAATAAATTTGGTTATGCTGGAGTCGCCAACCGTTGTTTTTGTTTCCACTACAGATTTCGCTTGGACTTGCAGTCGTCATCTCTCTCTGCCTGATCAGCTCTTTACCCTTAAGTGGCCTTAAAGCAATTGATGTAACTAGTTGAGGAGCCTAGTGTAGAGTTGACCAATGTCTGTAAGCCCTGTCACCCATTTAAAAAGCCTGATAGTTATTATATATACAGTAACAGAAATTTGAATGAGGTTTCCTTACAGCTGCTGTGCTCACTGTTTACGTTCTGTTAATAAAAAGTATATCTTTAGATTTTAGTAATAACATTTGAATTTAAAAAAGACATTAAAAGCAGCAAAAGTAGTGAGGATTCTGTTCCTCCATCTGCCCCACAGCACATACTGATTTTATCTGCAGTATAAATCCATTGAGGACCTTCCTCTGGTTCGCCACAAGGTGGACTCAGTGTACTGTAACACAGGGACTTGTTAAATCCTGAAATTTTCAGTCTCACAACATAATCACCAATAATTACTACAGAAGGGCAATTTGTTTGATGCATGTACAAAAATAATCAGACCAACAAAGTTGTCTATTGTTTAATGTCAAACTGATATTTAACTTTTCATGATATTGCTTGTAAAAAATATTGACAACTGAGTCAGGTGAACTGATGCAGCAGCATCGCTGTGTGCCTTAGTGGAAGAAAGTTTCTTAAAACAATGACATCAAAGAAAAGGGAAAAAAGCCTCTTAAGATGACTCTTACAAACAGGAATAGAAAATACACTATATTGCCAAAATTGTAAATTTGCCTGCCTTCATATGCATATAAACTTGAGTGACATCTGGTTCTTAATCCATAGATTTAAATATGCATCCAGAACAGCTTCAACTCTTCTGGGAAAGCTTCCCACAAAGTATAAGAGAGTGTTTATGGGTATTTTTGGATCATTCTTCCAGAAGTGCATTTGTGAGGTCAGGCACTGATGTTGCATGATAAGTTCTGGCTCACAGTCTCCGCTCTAATTTATCCCAGAAGTGTTTTACTGCTTTGGGGGCAGGACTGTGTCAAGTTCTTCCAGTCCAAACTTGCTCATCCATGTCTTTATGGATCTTGCTTGTGGTAGGCATAGGAGTCTCAGCCATAGCTGCACTGGTGTGCAGTCATGTTGGAACAGGAAGGGGCCATCCGCAGACTATTCCCACAAAGTTGTTCAAAATGTCTTAATATGCTGAAGCATTAAGAGTTCATTTCACTGGAACTAAGGGCTGAGCCCACCCTCCATCAAACTTTACACTTGGGACAGTACAATCAGAGAAGTACCATTCTCTTTGCAAACACCAAACCCAGACTCATCCATTGAATTGCTATATGGAGAAGTGTGATTCAAAACTCCATGGAACACATCTTCACTCTACAGTCCAGTGGTGTCGTGCTTTACACTACTGTATCTGACACATTACATTGCGGTTGGTGATTAAGGCTTGGATGCAGTTGCTTGGCCATGGAAACCCATTTCATGAAGCTCTCTGTGCACTGTTCCTGATCCCATCTGAAGGCCACATGAAGTCACACACTGCATGTAAGTGTAAAAATAGTTATTTCTTAATTTATGGAAAGTGCTATAACCCACATAGCAGACAGGTCTGGCCTGGATCTGGTGTCAAGCCGGCACTGCTGGCTGACTTCTGGCATGGGTAAGTGGTATGTCATCCAGATATTGGCCAGGCAGGGCGTAGATGGCACTATTTATGTGATGGCATGCCATATCTGGCCCGATTGTGGTTTGGTTTATGTGGCCCAGGCTCATAGAAAACAGGTCTTCCCCGGATCCGGCATCAAGCTGGTACTTTTGACTGACTGGTGTCATGGCAGGGTGTATGTCAACCAGATGTGGGCCAGGTCTGGCAATGATGGCACTATTTATGTTCCTATTTTCCTATTTTAGTTAGAAGACCCAAATGCCATGTTGCAATACTATACTGCTATGGTAGCCAACATTTCAAATGCAGGTTTGACAGGTTTGTGAGTGTTGTTAAATACCCCAATTCATTCATCTTTGGGCTGAAGGAAGAACAACACTTGGTGCATAAATGCTCAATCAACAATCTCTTTATTCCATACAACACTTTGAACATTAAAAACGTATGGACAGGAGATATGCACAGGAGGGTGTCTGGCAACATCTCGAAGTGTCTAACAGTTACACAGACTCTTATAGCTTGTTCCCCCTCCCTTCAGGGCCATAAAGCCTAAACCCTCACATTTTTTCTACCTTACGGCGCCTACGTGATGGCCTTGGCTTCCTGTTTTATCTCCTCTTGATGAGATGGGGCAGAAAAACTCCACGGTATGTTCTGTTCTCTTTGTGATCAGAGAAGGAAGGCCATGATTCTACACAAACAGCATTTCTTATAACTCAGCAGTGTAATGCATCATAAAACAGTGTAATGATTTCACAATCTTTAATCCAAGGCATAATGTGGCCTATAGCCGTATAATGATTCAGCAATTCTTTGATTAGAAGTATAAGGTGGCATAAAAATAGTATAATAATCTTACAGTGTATACTTTATCCAAAACTTAGTGACGGTTTACTCATATTTACCGCTGGGTGGCTGTAGCTCAGGAGGTAGAGCAGGTCACCAATTGATCGGAAAGTTAGTGGTTCGATCCCTGGCTCCTCCAGTCTGCATGTCAAGAGTGTGAATGTGTATGAGTGTAGTTAGGAAGCACCCAGTTTAGAGAAATTGTGTGAATGTGGCATGTTGTATGGAGCACTTTGAGTAATCCAAGAGAGTACAAAAGCGCTATATAAGAATCCAGTCCATTCACTGTCTGCAAAGAGTTTTGTTATGTGACTTTTGCACTATTATGTTCCGGCACATGTTGTTATTACATGGCTTGATTAAGGTTCACATTAGGCTGACATCTGGGGCCAGAGCTGAAACTGTTCTGGGGCAGCACAGGACCACCAGTGTGTCTGCAACTGGTCTTGTGCTGGCCCATGTGTGGGCCACCTCTGGCAAATCAGATCTGGGCCACCAAAGGGCCGTCATTCTTTGTGGTATGTGGGCCATGTCTAAGCACATTGTGTGGGCCAGATCTGGGCCATACTAATTTTGCTATGTGGGAAGTGATATAAACATAGTACAATACAACTTTATTTGTATAGCACATTTAAAAAACAACAACAACAGCGGTACACCAAAGTGCTTTACAATAAAAACAGGAAAATGAAGACATGATTAAATAAAAGACTATTAACAAAGTACCACGTATGTCATCAGGTTCAGGGCACCAATTATACAGCAATAAAAGAGAATATAAGAACAAAGTTACTAAGAACAGATATAGCTAAAAGATAAAGTACATAAATAAAAAATTGAACCAAATATAAAATAGGGACACTAACTAGATGGAAAAGCTATGTTGAATAAGTGAGTTTTTAAACGGGATTTAAAAGATAAAATGGAGTCTGACGCACGGATAGCGATGGGAAGGTTGTCCCACAGATTAGGTGCAACCAGGGCAAAAGGACAGTCGTGTAGTAAAGCTATACTACATATTCTGCAGCTCGGGGAGTGAGCTGTAGAATAATGGAAATTTATAACCACAAAAAGGTAAATAAATATTCTGTATTTAGAAATGTTCAATATTTTTAAAATGGTATACCAAATTAAAATTCATTTGTTGTAGTTTTAAGGTTTTGGACTGTGTTATGTGGTTTAAAGATATAAGTTCGGTTAAGATTCTCTGGGTTGTCTATTGTTGATTGTTCGGTGTCTATGTACATTAGTGCCCAGTTCCATCTACACGTGGAAACAAGAGATGCTACAGTATGTACATTCCCAAAATAACCAGCTGACAGAAACACTTTCACCTTACAAGCAGGAGAACTGACTGTGTTCATTGTACAACGATCCTGTGCAGACCGCCACTCAGCTATTCTCTTAAGTGCTCACTTGGTGAGGCTGATCAGCAACAGGTGAGTGTGATGACTCCAGGTGTGGCTGGCTCCAAGGCGGGAAACTCTCCAGGCCTGGTGTAGCAGAAAAACGTGAACACCACAGTGCGCTGAGGGTGGGTGGCCATGGGTCCGGCAGCAGCGGCGAAACAGTTCCGGCGGCCTGCCACGGGTCCGGCAGCAGCGGCGAAACAGTTCCGGCGGCCTGCCACGGGTCCAGTGGCATAACGTGCTGGCCGTGGACGCGCTGGGCGCGGCGGCCGAGCTGGGCGCGCCGTAGCAGCAGGTGGCGGAGAAGATGGCAGAGTGGTGGCTGCAGACGAAACGATGGTGGCACAGCCGCTGCAGATGGTGAAGCAGCGAGAGGTGGGAGGCTCCTGACTGAGGTGATGTTACCTGTGCTAACGGCTGGCTTACAGCAGCGTCAGTGGTGCCACCGTCCACGGCAAACACAAAAACAGATGGTGTGGGAAAAGAAAAAATGTCCTTACTACTCACCACAGCCGGCTGTTGAGATGTCCGGGAATTCGGCTGCGGTGAGGAGCGCCGGTGGCGCGAACGTAGTTTCCGTGTAGATGACGGGGCCGGTGTGTCAGGCTGTGAATCCACCGGCTGTCCGGGCCAGTGAGCAACCTGAGTGGGAGAGTGGAGGTGGAGGTTTGAGAGCAGGAAGTCCATGACGACTGGGTTGAGAGATTCCACCAGCCAGGGAAATTTAAAAAGCGTTTCCTGCAGCCGCCTCTCCACGGCGGCTGCAGGAAACGCTTTTGTCACGGTTGACGCTGGCCAACCGTGGGGATGTGAGGAAGGAGGACCCAGGCGCAGAGCTCTGAATGCAAACAGTGCGTTTATTTACAGTGAAATGGAAAATAACAATAAATCCTCAGTGCGTTCCCGACTCCCGTGACATGTCCTCTTCACAGTGTCAGTTTTCCCTTGTCCCCGCTCCTCAGTGTATGAGCACCCCGTGCTCGCTGCCCTCTCGTCTCCACGCTTTTCCTGGGGAGATGATAAAACCACCCAACAGGCAGCCGTAACACACACACAATGTGGCAGACTAACCATACTGACTGGCCGAGAGACTAACGTGAAGTCACGCAATGATCCAGCGTCGGAGAGAGCTCCACCGCACTCTTAAGTAGCTTCTCCGACGAGGCTTGATCAGCTGTGTGATGGTCTTCAGGTGTGGCCAACCACCTGGCAGGGCCACACCCACCAGGCCTGAAGGCCTGCTCTCAGAAACACACACACACACACACACACACACACACACACACACACACACACACACACACACACACACACACACACACACACACACACACACATATGTCTGGTTTGCTATCCTCGTGGGGACATCCCAGTGACATAATGCTTTCCCTAGCCCCTACCCTAACCCTAACCATTAAAAATGAATGCCTAACTCTAACCCTTACCCTAAACCAGGCGTGTCCAAAGTCCGGCCCGCGGGCCAATTGCGGCCCGCGGTCCAGTTTCAATTGGCCCGCAAGTAATTTTATAAATAGAATAGAATATGGCCCGCACTTCAACTTTTTCTTGAATGCATTGCACTTCTTAGTTTTAACACCAGGGGGAGCTGCTGTTGATCAAGGCAGTTGCTCCACCAAAAAGGACAATCACAGAAGAAATTTACCCCCAAGTTACTAAACATGGCCAAAACCAAAGAAACGAAAGATAGAAAGTGAATGCAGAAAATTTCAGACAAGGTGGGAGAGTGAATATTTCTTCAAAGAATTCAAGGGGAAGTGTGTCTGTTTGATCTGCAATGAAACTGTGGCCGTTATGAAAGAGTATAATGCACGACGTCATTATTAAACCAAACATCAGGCCTATGCATCCTACACTGGTGCTGAGCCAGAGCAGAAATTAAAGCAAATGCTAGCTCTCCTGCGGGGTCAGCAACAGTATTTTTTTTCGTGCTCAAATTGTCCAGGAAAAGGCTCCAATAGCAGCTATGAGGTCGCCCAACTCATCGCAAGACATGGCGAGCCTTTTTCAGATGGAGACCTCATAAAACACGGTCTCGTTAAAGTCACCGAAATAATGTGCCCGGAAACAGTGCAGGACTTCAACAACGTCAGCATGTCCAGAAGTACAGTTGTGCGACGCATTGAAGACTCGTCAGCCAACATTAAACTGCAGCTGTCTGATAAAGCTGTGCTTTTGATTTTTACTCCATCGCATGCGATGAGAGCACCGATGCCACAGACACCGCACAGCTGCTAATTTCTTTGCGGGGAGTGGACGAGCGCACGAGCACTTTAGGTGAGTAAAGAAATATATTCCACAGTACCCGTGTGTTAATGTGCAGGTACACATGCTTCAAATATCAATAATGCGCATCAATTCTGTCACTACCCTGCTTTTGCGCACCGCTTTCTTATATGCGTTTTTCTTGTTAACACACAGAGTACACACCGCTGTGCACAGCGCACGCACACGCAAAGTCAGCTGATCTCATCTGATGCAGATCTGCTCCTTGATCAAGTGACATTTGTCCGGATTTTTGGCACGAGTGGCGTACGATCAGCACCGCAGCTGGATGGCCCGATTTACATACCCAGCGCAGCTGATACTCACCAGAATAATTTACTAAAATTATATGGACTCCTGTTATTAAGTCCAGTGCAGTCTGTTAATGTTGATAACGGTTTCAAGCTAACGTGTGATAGGTGTGTTGCTAAGCCTAATAACTTAAATAACAAACTTGAAATTTACCCGTCCCATTTTCCCCTTTATTGTTTTTTCTCTGTGCTGTAAATCTTCTGTCTAAGAAGAAATCCGAGGCTGCTGTTCTGAGAATGAGCTACCAAAGCTTTTTCTGAATAAACCAATAAAGATCCATTTATGGAAAACTGTGATGAAGGCAGTTTTGTCTTTAATTATATTCAACAATATAACACATTTGACCATGCACTTTTAAGTGATTTTTAATACAGTAAAGTTAAGGTTATATACCTAATTTCTAGTAAGTGGCCCGGCCCCTCCTATATTTTTATGTATGTGGCCCTCAGCGAAAAAAGTTTGGACACCCCTGGCCTAAACCATGGCATCTCCCCATCAATAGCAATATTTCCTATTTTCATGAGTCTAATGCATGCTCTGAGTATGTTTTAGAGGCTGTAGTATTCCACTTTTACTTGAGTAAAGAAGTTGAATCAGTACTTCAACTTTTACTGGAGTATTTCTCAACTAGTATCAGTACTTCAAGTGCAGAATGTGTGGGACTTAGTGGGGAAAGAAGCTGTGATGTTATTGTGGCTGTTTGCCTTGAGGTTAGATCCTTTTTTTGTCTGACATTTTTTGTTCTTTATCGTTTACAAAGTTGTACCTTCCAGAAAATATGTCAGTCTTAATGTTAAGCTCCGAGTTTGTAATAGCTTTATACTTAATGATATGAGAGTGATATCATTCAACACAAAATGTCATCTCTTTTGTGTAAGAGTTTTTGTTAGCATACACCAGTGGCAGCATCAGAAAACAAGACAACACCCAACCAGACAATCTCTCACCTGACCAGACTGTTCAGTATCACGCACTATCCTGCTCAGTAACCTATGAAGCACTGGAGGAACTGGTAACATTTAATTGTGTCACACCCAGTGGTGGTTTTTGATATAAGGGAGACTTCAATGCTCACGTGGGTAACGGCAGCGAGACCTGGAGGAGCGTGATTGGGAGGAACGGCCTCCCTGATCTGAACCCGAGCGGTGTTTGTTATTGGACTTCTGTGCAAACCACAGTTTGGCCATAACGAGCACCTTGTTTGAACATAAGAGTGTCCATAAGTGCACGTGGCACCAGGACGCTCTAGGCTGCAGGTCGATGATCGATTTTGTAATCGTATCACCAGACCTGCGGCCATATCTTCTAAACACTCGGGTAAAGAGAGGGGCTGAGCTGTCAACTGATCACCACCTGGTGGTGAGTTGGATCAGGTGGCGGGGGAGGACGCTGGACAGACCCGGTGCACCTAAACGCGTAGTGAGGGTGTGCTGGGAACGCCTAGCAGAGGCCCCAGTCCGTGAGATCTTCAACGCACACCTCCGGCAGAGCTTCAACAGCATTCCGAGGGAGACTGGGGACATTGAGTCCGAATGGACCATGTTCAGCATCTCCATTGCCGAAGCTGCTGCATTGAGCTGCGGCCGCAAGGTGGTTGGTGCCTGTCGTGGTGGTAACCCCCGAACCAAATGGTGGACACCAGAGGTGAAGGGAGCCACCAGGCTGAAGAAGGAGTCCTATAGGGCTTGGTTAGCCTGGATGACTTTGGAGGCAGCTGACAGGTACCGACAGGCCAAGTGGAATGCGGCTCGGGCAGTGGCTGAAGCAAAAACTCGGGTGTGGGAGGAGTTCGGAGAGGCCATGGAAAAAGACTTTCGGACTGCCTCGAAGAGATTCTGGCAAACCGTCAGGCGTCTCAGGAGGGGAAAGCGGTGCTCTACCTGCACTGTGTATAGTGCTGCTGACTTCGACTGAGAAAATTGTCGGGCGGTGGAAGTAATACTTCGAGGACCTCCTTAATCCCACTGACACGTCTTCTGAGGAGGAAGCAGAGTCTGGGGATGAGGGGAATGACCCGCCAATTTCCGGGGGCGAGGTCACTGAGGCAGTTAAACAACTCCTTGGTGGCAGAGTCCCTGGCTAGTCCAACTTCAGTAACCCTACAAACATCACTGCTGTTTAGTTTTCTCTCTTCATTTATGTTGGAAGTGATAGCAGAGCTGTACGTTTTTATTTTTTCAGAAACCTCTCAGTCAGAACATGGCATATCATGTTAAGGTGGAAACTAGCGAGCGAACTTCCTGTTAACTTCTAACTCCGTTGAATTTAATAAATTCTGTTTTCATGGATGCCTGGATGTTAAACTTAATTGTTACACCTGGTAAAGCAGCAACGCTGATCATTTTATTAAAAATGAAATAATTTGGACAGTTTTTAACTCTCAGTGATGCCGCAGTGTTTGTTTGACTTTGGGACCTGAAGCAGACGGAGTTTTGGACCCAGATTACTCCGCGAGGCTCCTGACGGCAGCCGTAATGCTCCAGCAATCCATCAAGCCTTCATAGCTTACCAAAGTCGGAAACGAGCCGTGTACTACATAAAATCTGTTCGAGGCCAGTAAGCACAACCAGAATTCATACATAAGGCACACTGTCGATTTTTGAATAAATTAAAGGATTTTAAGTGTGCTTTATAGTGTGTAAAATACGTTATACAGAAGAAAAGAATATATTGCGATATATATCGTTACCGCACATGCTTCAAATTATACTGTGATACGGATTTTAGGCCATATCGCCCAGCCCTACATGCAAGGATTTTTTTTATGCTTAAGTCTTTTCTATCTAACATTCACACATTCATAGAAAGCAACTTGTGGTTAGTAGTTTGCCAGGGTGTTTGGAATGCAGGCTGGCGTAACCAGGGAATCAATCCAAATATTCTTGTGCATGACTTTCCCTGGTGTGATAAAGGCACAAACGTCTGATGACGTTTTGTGCTATAGCCCTGCCCTGCCACATCAGTGCCAAGGTGTCAGGTGGCTCTTCCACCTGTGAGCAGCTCTCAGGAGGGAGAGCAGATAGTTTTTGAGCTTAACTGAACAGCAACAACTCCACAAACCAGAGATGGCAGAGTTAATTTTAAAGTTTTTTTCTTTGCTTTTTTTGTCATCATTTATCTTGATTATTTTAAATTTATTAGACAACAGAATAAAAAGTATCAGGTGGGTAGTGTTTTTTTTATGTTGACTCATGAAAAACCTATGATTGATTTAATCTGTTTACTGGTAAATTATTTTTTTCTTTCTGTAAAGTTTTTCAAAGAAACACACACTACTTGTCTCACTAATTATTTTATGTTGCTTCTGTTTCCCTTTTGATTCAGCTGGTCAACCTTCATAGATGACACTGAATCGGAAGACTTTGTGCTTGAGAGGTACAGGGCATACTGGAAAAGAAAATTAAAATCAGGACCACCACATCCTGACTTTAGCAGAAGACTTGAAGCAAAAATAGCAGATTCAGCAAAAAACAACACAACACAACGCATTGTAGCTGAGACCCCCATGGCTCTCCTCTACAGAAAAGACTTCAAGAAGCTTCCTCAGTGGGATTTTGAAGATGTTTACAGCGAAGATACTCAACATAGACGACCAGTAAGCATGTTAAGACAAGATATAGTAAAAACAGTCAAATGTATTAACTTTATGGATGTGAGCCAGCATAGCTGGAGTCATGTCAGCCATCTGCATGATGACTGACATTTTAGATTCTGCCTTTTTGGCTTCTTGACGTATTGCTTTTGCTGTTTCCTGATTTGTTTCAAGTCATTCATTTTAACTTGTTTCATGATTTCATATTTTTTATGATTTTCAGACATGTGCACAGTCTCTACGAAACTCTCAGGATGAGAAATTCAAGAAGGCTTTTCTTCCTGACATACATTTGTTTCTGCACAAAGACAACATTAACATGAGCGAGTGGAATCGACTTTCACATTTCAACAATCCTTTTGGGTTTATGGACTACAAATATGATGGTAGGTCTTTATGAAGCTGATATTGGGCCAGTATTGTGTGCCAGACTGAAGAATAACAGAGTAATATACATCTATTCTCTGACTGGATTTTTAAACACCTATGTAGTTTCACCAGATGAGTTTTATGAAATGAGATATGTTTAAACAGCCAATGAAATAACAGCAAGTCAATGCATTTAGGAATGGATGAATAGAAAAGATGGTGTGCTGATATAAACCTAACTTCATAAAAAAATCATGAAGCAATTAAAGCAATTAAAGTAAAATACAATTACAATATATTAATTCAAACGTTTATTTATTCAAGTAATTAATCATTAAGGAAAATGTGCTTGGTATAAACTGAACATATACCAATCAAACAAAAGCTTACATTGAAAATCTACATGTAAACAAATTCATTAAAGTATGCATTTTAGGCATTTTTTTGTTATTTTGAGTGTATGAAGACTAACACAAGCCTGATTATGAGAGACATTAGAGTGACTGTTTTGGTAGTCGCTCTAATGTAATTTAACAGAGAACTATTTTGGCTGGAAATTTTCAAATGCCGGATTTAATGTGGTTCAATATGAAAGTTTACACATTATGAGATCAGACTAATGTTGGGATGAATCATGCTATTTTTTCAGGTGATTAATTATATTTTCTGATGGTGGATATAAAGATTTAGTTGTTAATATCCATAGATTTAAACTATATGCTACCTGCATCATATTGTCTTGTTTGAGACATCATTATAAAGACATCCATCATAAATATGAAAGATTAGTTTAAAGCAAACTAGCAAACCTCTTCTCTACTCATACAGCAACCATAAAACAATCACAGAATGTGTATTCATGTGTTTCTTTTCATTTGCAGATGTGCTGGATTTAGTGAAGCTGATTTCAAAGCCAAAACAGCCACTGCTTCTCCCAAAACCAGGTGGTGATGGCTGTGTGCGCTGTGCTGTGGTAGGTACTGGAGGAATCCTGAACGGTTCAAAGAAGGGGGTGGAGATCGATAGCCATGATTACGTTTTTCGGTAAGAAAAAACAACCCAAACCTTGGTTGGTTTTGTTTGACAGACACTACTTCTGACATCAGTAAAGTGGTGAAGATTTACTGCCATTCATGTCAAAGTTATTCTTATAGCTTTTATCTTGATGGTAGCGTGAAAATGTAAAAATACTACTACAGACTACCTTACTAATTTTCCAAGTTATTTATTTACATTTTTCTGTTGTTAAGAAGTAATAAGTATCTTTTTCTGTTCTGGTAGGCGGTCTAATGTTATTTAACAGAGAACTATTTTGGCTGGAAAAATGACCATGGGTAAGAAGACTCCAGACTTCAAAAAGGTTAACGAAGGATGTCATCCTTTTAGTATTTATCACCCATACCTAATTTCTTGAAGCAAAGAACAAGTATTGTGAAAAATACTTGACTTTGACGGAGAAACCTAGGGACACTTCAGGGTCATATGGCAGGCCCAGTGTAACGAAAGATAAAGTAGTGTTAAATATACCCTGCTTTATCTGTCTTTGCGACTCTCATAATTTACAAAATGAACTTCATTTTGTATTCAATAAGACTTTAAACTAGTGAGAGGTAGAAATTAGAGAGCAAGAGAACCTAAGGGTTGTTTTATCATAGACTTCTGAACAACTTCCGTACAAAGAATACAGGCTTAAATTACTTCCATATTGGCTTTACTCTTTAGATGTCCAACCTTCATATACAGTCTATGATATATCTCATTCTAGAGAAATTCATTTCATTCATTTTTTGTATACTGCCAAATAACAACAACAGTCACCTCAAGGCAGGAAAAACTGTTCTGCAGTCATAAAAATTGAATTTTTTTTAGCAGTGCATTAAGGAATGCCTTGTATATTTCAGTAAGACATACTATTACGTCAATGCTTACTATTACATCTATTACAACAGCAGTTCTCCACCTGCTAAACTGGCCTGCCTTCAGTCCACACCCTACAAAACCTGAAATAACTTTCAGTTCAGGTCAAGTCAAGTGGCTTTATTGTCATTTCAACCATGTGCAGTGGTACAGTACACGGTGACGTGAGATAATATTCCTCCAATAGAAAACTGCAACAATGACAGTGGGATGTGGAAAAAGACTGAGCATTGCGCAAAAAGTAAAAGTGTAAAGGTGTGTTCTTGTCTAGCTATCTTTGTGAGGACCGAAATCTGCATTCTACTATACTTGTGAGAACCAGCAGTCACTTGTGAGGACACACAACCCGGTCCTCACATTTTTGAAGGCATTTAAAGCCATTTTTGAGGCTCAAAACGTGGTTTTAGTGTCAGGGTTACAATTAGGTTATGGTTAGGTTTGGGGTAAGGGTTAGGGTTAGGCATTAATTTTTAATGGTTAGGGTTAGGGTAAGGGGCTAGGGAAACCATTATGTCAATGAGGGTCCTCACTAAGATAGCTGAACGGGGTTGTGTGTGTTTGTGTGTGTGTGTGTGTGCGTGAGATTGTGCAGATAAGTGATTGAGGTAGTGATGTGTATGAAGGTATGTGTGTGTGTCAGTCCAGTCACTGAGTGTTCAGGAGTCTGACGTCTTGGGGGAAGAAACTGTTGCCCCAGTCTGGCAGTGAGGGCACGAATGCTCTGGTACCTCTTGCCAGAAAGCAGCAGGGTGAAGAGTTTGTTTGAGGGATGTATGGGGTCCTCCACAACGCTGGTGGCTTTGCAGATGCAGTGGGTGGGATAGGTGTCTGTGATGGAGGGAAGAGAGGCTCCAATGATCTTCTCAGCTGTTCTCACTATCCGTTGTAGGGTATTGTGATCCGATACAGTGCAGTTTCCATACCAGACAGCAATGCAGCTGCTTAGGACGCTCTCAATAGTCCCTCTGTAGAAGGTGGTGAGAATGGGTGGTGGAAGATGGGCTTTTCTCAGCTTCTGCAGGAAGTAGAGATGCTGTTGGGCCTTCTTAACTATGGAGCTGGTGTTAAGGGAGCAGGTGAACACCAAGGAATCTGGTGTACTTAATGACCTCCACAGAGGATCCATCGATGTTAAGTGGACAGTGACCTCTCCATGCTCTCCTGAAGTCAACAATCATCTCTTTTGTTTTAGGTTAACTGTCTTTGAATGTGAGTTTATAGATGCCAGATATTTTGAGTCAACACCTAGACAGTTGTATTGCCCTTTCAGCTACTTTCACACTGGTGAGAAGTGATGAAATGTATTCTTGATCTGAACCTGTTAATAAACATAAATTCCTGAAACCACTATGTGTTAATCTGTCTGGCAGGATCAATGGTGCCGTCAGCAAGGGTTATGAGGAGGATTTAGGAAACAAAACATCAGTGTACGTTCACACAGCCCACTCCATCACTACATCACTCAAGAAGTACGGGTATAAATCTGCCCTTCATGATGAGGTACTTAAACTTAAAAGACAACAGTGTCATATTATATTTACTTCCCCTGCTCAGAAAAAACATGGGTTCTCTCCTTTTCCTTTTGGCAGGGTATAAAATATGTGATGATTCCTGAGGGGATGCGGGATTTCCAGTGGCTCAAGGGTCTTCTCAGAGGAGAAAAGGTCTCTGCTGGCCCATACCGCAATAAGCTGTGAGTAAATTAAAATTAAAATTAATCAAGAAATGTATTGGCCATTTTCAAAAAGCTGCTATTATCTCATTAAGAATATAACCATTTGAAATCAAAATCAGAAATTTTTCAGACACCATGCAGTCAACATTTACTTTATCATAAGACCCCAACTCTATTTGTTTACTTTTTATTTCTGAATAACCTGTCCTGCCCGGCAGTTTTTGGAAGCAGAATAATGCTCTGAATGCTTTCCAGTTAGTAAAGGAACAGTACAACCTTCTATGGTGCCCTCTGTGGAACACATAATTACACCACTGAGGAGAAAATTATTAAAATTAGTTGTACTATCGTAAAGTCTCCTTTACAATATTTATACTACAATGGGACAAAACAATATATCAATAAATATTTATATATATATTTCTTTTTAAATTAATTGATTTATTCAAAGTTTGTTAGCTCGGGGCAACACTATAACATAATTTAATGCAGAAAAAAGAAATAAAGAAAACACGAAATAAACAGTAATCTCAAGTCTTCAGCAAACACATACAAATAGAGAAAATGCAATATGGATGCAGCACGTGTTAAAAATAATATCTGCTCATATCTGCATTCAGATATGAGCGGCAAAGACGGAGCAAAAAAAAGAAAAAAAAAAAGAATCAAATAAAAAAAGTTCCAATCAAAAAACAGCATTACTTTATTTATTTATTTTTATTTATTTATTTTTTTCAACCAATTACCAGTTGCCATTTGTTTCACAAATGCAGTTTGCAGATTTCTAGTTTACATACAAGCCTTATTTGCATACATATAAAACATTAGTGACATGTAATCAAGATGTATTTTTATAATAACATAAATATTATGTTAATTATACATAATTATAATAATTTAGCCATTCAGCTACATGATGGACACCTTTAACACATGTTCATTTAACACATTCTATTTTAATCCAGGACTTCTCTAACAGGATATTCTACACAAATTAAAATACACCTTTTGTTCTCCAAATCAAAATGTCTTCTGTGGCATATATATGTGACTAACAAGTGTGGTATCTTTTGTGTTTTAACCTCTCCAGGCCAAGGGACTACTATTCAAGGCAGTACAACGAGAGTCATTTCTACGTTCTGCACCAGGACTTCCTCCGATATGTGCGGAACAGGTCAGCCTGCAGTTAACACCCTTTCCACAGTATTTTGATTTCAAATGATTCAGCTATTATAATTTCATTTGTCTAGCACTGCTTATTTTGTGAGGAAATCTGGCCAATCAAACCCAGACTGCCTTTCAAAAAAGAACAAAGAGAAATGCTAATAGTCAGTAAAAAACTAAAACATGGCACTTTAGAAAGAAAAAAACAAACATTAAAGGAAAATATTTTTTATGTTAAAATAATTATGAGTAGTTAGAAGAAAGTTTGAATGATCTCAAAACTGGAGTTGAATTAACTGATCTACTGGTGACTGAACAAACAGTGATCATCATACCTGGAATTTAACTTTAGGCCACTCAAAATTGAACTCGACAGACATTTAAAAAAGTATTGCAATGAACTCAGTTAGAATAAGGAGGAAGAGATCTCAATTTGTTCTTGCAGTTTCTGTATGTTGTTTATAACTCAACCCCAGGAATGTAGCTTTATTAGCATGAACCACATCCATTCAGAAACAGTAACCAAAAGTCATTAACTACCACAGCATTGTCAGTCATGGCGGCCCATTTCTAGTTACATCCAATACTGTGATACAGCTGTAATTCACATCATAAATGAACAACAGGAATAAGAAACAAACACAAGATCACTGAAAAAACTATTTTATTATTATATTAAAACGTGTGCAAACATACATAGAACTACAGTGTATTAGACAAACATACAGTGTACAATTCTAACCAGGTTGAAAATCAATACTTGCTATGACAATCTTTATTTTTCAACATGGTCTGAACTCTCTTAGGCAAACTTGTAATTTCTTTAAGTGCTCTTCAGGAGTAGTTCTCCAGGCTTCTTGAAGTATATCCAATTTTCTTTGGCTATTGGGGGTCTTCCCTTCCATTCATTGTCACGATAATCCCACATTGCTTCAGTAATGTTGAGAATTGGGCTCTGGGTAGGCCAATCCATGATTTCTATTGTTCCACTGAGTATTTTTCTATGCAGGTGTTCTTTTACACTGTGTTTGGAATCAAAATAGTATTTTTCTATCACTAAAAACTTACAATGTGTCTGTGTTTTGATGGTTTATGATTTTTCAATCAGAAAGAGACCAGATCTGTACAGCCACATATAAACTCTCATTGCTCTTGTTTTTCAATGAAATGGTGCTTTTTTTGGCAAAACAGGTATACAGTCGTGGATCAACAATATTAAAAAAATATAATTTAGGCAGACATGATAATGATGACTTCAACTGTAACAAAACACCCCAGAGAATGAA